>NC_049997.1:3801818-3909065 GCF_000003815.2 Branchiostoma floridae | reverse complement strand
GGGCTGTTCCACTCATGCAGCCAGGGTTGTCCAACTTAGCTGTTGGCTATCACAAAGGGCTAGCCCTGCTGACAAAGATGATACAAATTGCATTTGACATTAGACAGGAAAAAATTGATAACAATATGTTAATTCCAAGTACATTTTGTCATGATACTGTCTGTCACAGTTGAAGATTGTAGAGATTTCATACTCTATTTCCCTACACAAAGTAAAGAGCTTACCAACACACTTTCAATCATTCTTCTGATCCCTTCTCAAGTTCATCTGTGATGTTATTTGACATTCTAAAGGTTTTTAAGCTAGCTATATCTCTACACAGAGTAAAGAACTTACCAACACATTGTTGATTAGCCCTGAGATCCTTCTCAAGTTGGACTGACCCAAAGCCTTAAATGTCATGTGACCTGCAGGGGGAAGTGTGACATCAGCATCAGGTCACATGTGCCTGGTAGTCTGTAATAGCCCCCGCCTTGGGTTGAGGAATGGTTGATGGCCTATAATAGATACAAATAAGATTTCCTTATGTCCCTCTCTCTGTTACCCTTTAGGATGTAAGTACAGTGGGAAGAACTATGCCAATGGTGCTACCTTTGAAGATCCTAACAATGACTGCAACACCTGCAGCTGTGTGGTGAGTATTAAATTAAGTTAAACATTCTTTAAAGGACATTTAGTCAAACGTAACACTAGTCTCGTTCATTGCCAGTTGTCTATCCTTAGTATGATACATGCAGCTTTGTGAATTTGTAAGTTTCTGCAGTGTAATCAAAATTTGGTAAGAGGCTAGGATAGTGCAAATTAGCATAAAAGTCTTTATCTAAGAAAAGATTCATTTCATGGAAAATAAAGATTGGTAAAAGATTGATAAGTTTGTAAAGACATTCGGCTTGTGTTTCATCTCAGAATGGCCAGGTGAGCTGCAACAGGAAACAGTGTGTGAAGCAGTGCGACCATCCCGAGGGCATCGATGGGTGCTGTCCCAGGTGTGAGGGTAAGTGCAACTCTCATGTGTATGTCACACAGTCAACAAGCTTAGGACATATTTTTTGATCTGCAGAAGTTCTCCAAATCTTTAAGTCAGCTGACAGGTAATCATATTTTTGCATGACAATCACATTGAATAGGTTTCATTGGGTCCTTGGGTTCAAAGGGGCCCTGAAAAAGTCCTAAGGATTGTTAGGGCTTAGACGACATTTATAAGGCTTATAGATGTCGTCTAAGCCCTAACAATTCTGCAATAATTGAGAAAATATCAATCGTATCACTGCAGAAAATGTAATTTAGTGCTCCACGCTTGTGGCATGAGCTTTAGCTGCATTACTTCTTTCTCATTATCCAAAGATTTCTATGTTTTCTGTATAAGGCTTTGTTACATTTGCTGGTTACATCTATTATTTTGCTGTGATTTCTAGGCTGCCGGTATGAGCAGACCAACTACAGGAATGGTGAGACGTTCAGCCCAGTTGGAGACCCATGTGAGGAGTGTATCTGTACTGAAGGGACCGTGAACTGTGGGAGGACCATCTGTCCCCGGGCTGCCTGTCCCAACCCCATCACACAGCCTGGACAGTGCTGTCCTGAATGCCAAGGTAATAATACCACAGTCAGAATGATACAGTTAAATTGCTTATGCCCGGGCACAAAGTTAGGCAGTGTGATATCTCTTGCTGTACATGCCATTATTATCTTCTTCCAGCAGATTTTGTGGAAACTGTCTTTTGGTTTCAGTAAACATCTAGTAACCTCCAAAAGGATGCTCAGAAATGTGATGTTTGTAAGGAGGCTGCTGCCAAAAATTCATCACTGAAAAAAAATACTTTGTACTCAGGTGCAATCATGTTTTCACACAAACCATCATTTTCATTAATTTCTATCCTCCAGAATGCACACACAGCGGACGGAGGTACTATGATGGACAGACTTTCGTCAACCCGCTGGACCCTTGTGAGGAGTGCAGATGTGTAGTGAGTGTTCAGGCTATGTTTCATATATGTTTTGATGATGATCTTGATAGGACTTCTTTTTTTTTGGTCTTTTTTTACAAATCTAATTTGTATTTTCCATCACACTTCTTTCTTTACGTTCCATACAGCAATAATAAGAACATTTTACTCTAATGCTAGGTGCTTTGCGAATGTAAAGCATGAAGGCCAACAAAAATGTCTGTTCATTTAAGCCTTTAACACACTGAAGCCATTCATATAGGGAATCCTTAATTGTTTGTGCAGCAAGGAGAAGGTTAAAAGATGTCACATTGTGCTAAAGAAACATAATTTTGATGTTAAATCAAGGAAGTAACAGAGACCAGCCATGTTCAGGATCTTATCCTTAACACCATAACACATTGGCAGGTCTTTCAACATTGGATTTGTTTCCTTGCAGGGTACGACGGTGATGTGCAGCCGGCCCACCCAGTGTGCATCCTGCTCCAACCCTGTCTCCATCCCAGGCCAGTGCTGCCCCTCCTGTCAGCAGTGCTCGTTCGAAGGTCAGGTGTACAACAACGGCCAGGCCTTCAACCCGGACGCCTGTAGGGAGTGCAGCTGTGCGGTAAGAGTCCTGCATTTCTTATTTCTTGTGACAGCATACACAAGTATGATATAGTACATATATAGTATATGTAGTATATTCATAGAATATGTAGCTACACATGTTGGCAGTGCTCATTTGTAGGCCAGGTGGCAACAACGGCCAGGCCTTCAACCCAGGTGCTTGTAGGGAGTGCAGCTGTGCGGTAAGACCTTACCTTAGACCTTAGATCCTCCTGCAACTTTGTTGCTGTTAGAGTAGACTTAGATTTTTAAGACACTTGAATGTGTATGCATACAGCATAAGTTTTTTATGTGCAGACTTCCTTTGATAGTATGTTAGAATTTGACTAAAATGAAAAATGTCTGAGGTGTTTAAAGATGCATTGCTTAGTTGTAAGAAGCTTGGAATTAGCTAGAACAGTAGGTCTTTCTTCAGCAATTTGTGATCTTGAGAAAAGTCCTTGACAATTATTCAAGATCTCCATTTTATGTCTGTGTTTCAGAATGGGAATGTGCAGTGCATCTCCCAGTCGTGCCCTCCCCTGAGTTGCCCTCCTAACCAGCAGGTGCAGGAGCCGGGGGCCTGCTGTAAGAAGTGTCTGGGTTAGTAATGCCTTGTGTACATTTAACGTTACATGTATATACAGTGGACCTGCATTTACTAGGGATTCGATGTCGATTGATAATAAACTAATAACATATAGGTCCCAAATAATTACTAGGCTTTTAATGTTTATATGGTGACATTAGAAATGAATTTTAAGGTTCATTTGAATTGCTATTATCCTAATAAATTGCAGTCAGATGGAAAAATATCACTATAATAAGTGCTTGTTTAAGACCAAAGTTAGTGCATGGAGCCAACAGTATGAAGTCACATCACGATAAGAATACTGTGATCGATACATGCCCATAAATTCCAAAAGTGACAGACATGGATGCACATTCATAAAATTGCATGCTAAACTTCACGAACAACTGTCTCATCCCGGATTGTCCTGTAAATGACTCTCTACCCTCCCAGGTTGTTTCCATGATGGTCAGCAATACCAGGACGGCCACTCCTGGGTTGATCCCATCAACCCCTGCATGTCGTGCCAGTGTAGACAGGGCATCACCACGTGTGCAGAAATCCGCTGTATCACACCCTGCGCCAACACCATGAGTGTGCCCGGACAGTGCTGCCCTGTCTGCAGTGGTAAGTGTGTCCTACTACCCATGTTGTATTTTATGCAAGAAGCTATAGGGCCAAAGCAAACAAATGGATAACTCTGGGAGACATAATCCTCATGTTGAAGATTAAAAAATATTATCAAGCTGATTTTATGACAAACGGTTAAATTCATGATATGTACACCTGAGATACACCTGTATAAGTGGCCACCTCTACATAAGGACCACCTAGCTAATGGCAACTAGCCAAAGATGGATGGTCTTCTTGGGCAGTGTTGATAGTATAATCTCTCAGTCTGCAACAGTTCAAAAGTTTCTATGGATATCTTGATTTGTTACTATAGGTTTTTGTTGTTTGTCTGCAGCTCTTATCTACAAGCAAAATCATCTGATTCAGTTCTTTCAAAAGATATTAGCAACGCATATATAAATTTTATCCTTCACATGTAAGTATCGTAAAGAAAAGTAAACGTACATGCATTAGCTTAAGGCCTTACATTTTTTGTATCTCAATCCCCAGGCTGCATGTACAACAACAGAACATACCAGGAGGGTGAGACGTTCAACCCTAACGGAGACCCGTGCGACCAGTGTACATGTGAGGATGGGAACATGCGATGTCTGCGCTACAGCTGTGAAAACCTGGACTCCTGTCCTCCCACCCTCATCAGGGACCCCCGGCCTGGAGAATGCTGCCCTGTGTGTCTTGGTGAAGGTAAGGATTTTTCATTGTTCGAGTCAAGCAAAGAGTGCGTTTAACCCTGTGTTAAGAAAATGAAAATAACTATAGTATTATGAATAGATAAAGTGATGAACACACGAAATGCTAAAACAGTCAGTGTTTTAAGCCAAGCAGTACACATTAGAGATAAAATGTATAATAAAAATGTTAAGGTTGAATCAAAATCACATACTACACAAATGTAGCTAATGAACTACCAAAAAGCCAAACGATCATTTCTTTACTTGGTTCTATCCATCTTTGCATTTCAGGTGGTCTCCTCCCGCTGATGAACTGCACTGCTGACACTGTCGGTAACAATATGAGACTGTATGAGGACCCTTGCTACAAGTGTATGTGTGAGGTAAGTTAACAGTTTAAAAAAACTGCTGGAATAAGCTCAGTTTCAAATAAAATGTGTGGTATTGAATTGAGGCACTGAGGCTAGCGGACACGGGTACAATTCATGGCTAGATGTTGTGTCCATAAAAAATGCACTTAACACAATTTTCCTCACTCCACCCAGGTGTAAAAGTGGGTACCTGACTTTGGATGTTCAGATAGAAAGCAGTGGAAGGAGACAAATGGACTCCAGTAGTGTGCCGTCATGTAAACACAGTAGATAATAGCAACTCACTCAGCCTCTACAGACAAAGAAAAGCTATAGGACTACCTACCGTTGAATACAATAACGATTATGATTATGATTATTACTGTCAAAGATTTCTACTGTGATTGACACTTTCAAACGAAAGAAATGTACTTACATGTATTGATGTATCCCTACAGGAGGCTAATGCGTTGGTGTGTGTGCGTGAGGTGTGCCCCAACCTGAACTGTCCTCTAGGAGAACAGTACACCAGCCAGGGAGAGTGCTGTCCTGGTTGTGACAGTAAGCTTGCATCCTTTCCTTATCTTTTACAGACTTCAAATCAAAGCAAGAAAAAGGATATTTTCTGATTTTAACCATTGACTATATACATTCATGACAATTACAACAGTTGCAGAAACGTCTTTAACGAAATACATGTATCATGGCTTTGAAATTTTTTGCTAATATTTGCTGTATATGTTATTACCATGAAACCCTAAAGGCTTGATCCTACAGTAAAAGTAGCTAAAACAATGTCCTATCACAACCTGGTGAATACTACTGAAAATTGTTTTTTATCTTCCAATTAATTGTGAGACTTATTACCTTCGCCAAGAAGGTTTGTTTTGGGTAGCGTTTGTGGGTATGTGTGTTTGTATGTATGTAGAAAAATAGCATAACTCAAGAATGCCTGAATGGATTGTATTGATATTTTGTATGTGGGTAGGTCTTGATGAGACCTGGAAACTATAAGGTTTTGGGATCCCTAACGGCTTGTTATGGTACTGCAGTGGAACTTCCGGGTTTGATATCTCGAGTTCTGAACATGCTGTGGTCATGATCTTAAGTGGGGCAGAGAGTATACTAAGCGGTGTAGGTTTGGACCCCACAGCGGCTTGTTTTGGAAACTGCAGGACCGGATTAGTGTCGGACTTTGAAAAGGAATAACTGAAGAAGGGGTTGACAGATCGTCATGATTTTTCAAGGATTGTATGTGTAATGCATGACAAATGTCTGCCTTTCCAGGATGCTTCATCGGACCGACCAACCAGATCGTGCTTGACGGGGAGTCGTACACCGACCCTAACGAGCCGTGCGTGGCGTGCACCTGTAACCGTGGGGTGGTCACCTGTAAGGTGGAGGAGTGTCTCCCTCTCACCTGTATGGATGGGCTCATGAACTTCCAACCTCCGGATAGATGCTGTGAGGAGTGCAGAGGTAATTAAAAGTTGTTTGCTTATTGTTTTATTGTCTGTGGTAATTAGAAAATAATTGTGGTCACCTGCAAGGTGGAGGAGTGTCTCCCCCTCACCTGTATGGATGGGCTCATGAACTTCCAGCCTCCGGATAGATACTGTGAGGAGTGCAGAGGTAAAGTTTGTTGTTTTTTGTGCCCTAGGAGCACAGTACACAAAGACAATGACATAGTCCATTAGATGTACTGCAGTCAAATGCAATTCTGAGTTCACAATGTTTTCAATTGTCCTTCTTTTCCAGATGATAAAGCATAGAGCGTTCAGCTCAGAATCTAAAGGTTTTGCATTTGATACGCATGCCCAACATTGTGCCCTTAAGTAAGGAACTTAACATGACTTTCCCCTACGTTGGAGTGACAGCCACCAAGCTGCCAAGCTAATGTGTCTAATTGTGTAATATCAAAAACACACTACGAATTTGGTGCGCCAATGTGCCAACATCTGCACATTACCTTCTACCAAGAACCATTCATTTTTTTTGTCAGATGAAGCCATGCCCTGTATGTACCTGGGTGAATCCAAGCTGCCAGATGAGGAGTGGCTGATTGATGAGTGCACCATGTGCTCCTGTGTAGGAGGGGAGGTCATGTGTATGACGGAGAGATGCCCACCGACACACTGTGAATCAGACGAGACCCCCACCCTCTCACCCGGCATGTGCTGTCCAAGGTGTATGCCAAGTGAGTAGAAACCAAACTTTGCAATAGTAGTACTGACAGTAACATCTTTATTCTTTAAAAAGACACAAAAACGCAATGCCCTTTTTATTCAGAACATCAACATAAAACAATATATTTATTTCTCTATAAAAGAAAGTAGTTTAGATTTTTTATACATAGCTTTGTTTTGATAATTGTAGACAGTGTTCTTTTTGCATCTTATTGGCAACTGGTGGAGTCACCAACGCTTGTACTAAATGCAAATGCGTCTCAATATACAAAAGAATCTTAGCTTTGTACTAATGGTTATGGTAGTTAAACCATCTAGAACTAGTAAAAATTGAGCCCATGGTGTGACTTATGTAATACTATATATATTTCTACTGTCACATTCCAGGACCAGCCACTTGTACAACATTTGGCGACCCTCACTACCGCACATTTGATGGGAAGATGATCCACTTCCAGGGCACCTGTGTGTACACCCTGGCAGCTGACTGTGATGGCGGAGACTTCGAGTAAGTGGGACAAGAACGCAAGTTCATCACTTAACCTTTTTTCTGCTATTTTAATATGTCCTACCTTATGCCCTCTGCATGCCCCAAGTCCAGAAAAAGGGTTGACCAAGGTATTTTTATCTGTACACCATCTTGTATCTTGTCTGTCCAGGACTTAATAAAGATGATTCTGATCTCTCTTAACCAAATAAATACAAATCTGATGCTAACAGGCTAGTAGCATCTCTGACAGTAAAAAAAAAGTTAAGTTCCTTCCAACACCAAATTAAGCATTTACATGTCTGTCCTTGGTGCTGAAATATGTGTGAATGCCTTCAACTGTGCTTGCCAGGGAGAGTCCACTTTTCAGATGTTTAATTGTTTTACTTTTAGTTGTTACAGCTTGGAGCTTCAAGCTAGGCATGCATATGATTTGTATTTTAAAAACAAGTATTTTTTTCTTTACCTCCTCTGTCTTAATTAATCTTCACTTTGTGAGCTAGTGTGTTATGCCAGAGGCAGTTATACTGTCTATATAGATACAAATACTTGTGTAAGGTGTTGTATGATACATGTACAGTACCGACTACGTTTATGGTCCGGTCTGAACGCGATTTAATCGCGTGCAAAAGTCGTGCAAGTCGCGATTACATCTCGTGTAAATCGCGATTAAAACTCGTGCAATTCTCGGGTAAAACGATCTTAGCTAAAAAGCGTCAGCGGTCCTCGGACAATATTGCCGACACCCGCGGCGCTGTCCAGCCCCTGTATTATTCACCAATTATCAACAAATACGTGAAATTGACGACTTACAAGTATCATGCAAATTTACAAAAGTAAACACTGCTCATTAACGAACAAAATATTTCGTCGGTGAAACGCCCGACCAAGGGGCGGGGCAGTCGGAACAAAGCCTTTTGTTTTGAGTCGGCGGGGTGCCGGGAGTAAACGCGTTTACAAACGACACGAGATTTTTAATTAGATAGCTACAGCTCATTAGCGCACGCGATTCAATCGCGTTCAAATCGCGACTTGCACGACTTTTAATCGCGATTTGCACGACTTTTAATCGAGATTAAATCGCGTGTAAACCGCGTGGGACCGGACCATAAACGTAGTCGGTACTGTATAAGGTGATATTTATTACTGTTAACCTTTGCCTTAAAACTGTGACTAAGACAACATTCCCATTCCTAAGTTTGCCCTTGTTGTTCCAGAGTGCTGGTTCAGAACGATGACAGAGGTGCATTTGGGGCTGTCTCATGGACTCAAGAGTCCAAGATTAAGCTGAAGGGTGTGGAGATTGAGCTTCTTCAGAAGTGGGTGGTCAAGGTGTGCACAGGATTAAGTCTATTCTACTCTATTGCTGTGTTTGCTTTACTTGGTCAATATTATACTTTCTGTTTGAAAATTACTTTTGAGTGCCAAGCATTTTCTGACTACAATTTAGCTATTGATGTCGCATTTATCTTAAGATTTTTCTATTTTATTTTTTTCTACTTTCTACATTCAGGTGAATGGATTAGAGGTGAACCTGCCCTATCTGAGAGATCCGGTGCTGTTTATAGAGAAGAGTGGCTCAACCATCTTAGTCAACACAGAGATCGGACTCAAGGTAAACACACAAGTCAAACTGAGTCAGATAGTACTCAAAGGCTGTTTACATTGTTCTAATCATGGGACTGTTTTTGCTAGAACTTAAATTTACTCGGCACTGAGTGTGAAACGAATTACATAAGGTTATCAGTGTCACTTGTTGAGAATGTAACCTTGGTATTGCAGGTCCTGTGGAATGGCCACAGCTATTTAGAAGTCAGTGTTCCGGGCACCTACAAGAGAAAAACCTGTGGACTGTGTGGAAACTTCAACAACTTCCCTCAAGATGACATGCGCTTACGTAACGGACAGATCACAAACTCTGCTTCCGTATTTGGGAACAGTTGGAAGGTCGGTATTGTTTCTTTATATCAATTAGAAATTCAATGAATGATGTCTGTAAGATATCAGCAACAGGAATAAAATGTTTCTCTACCTGACTGGTACCTACAGAGAAGTAAAGGTGCTTAGTGATAACTGAAATACATCTTACCTGTTAATGTATACACTGAGTAGATATGGCAGTGGGTATTGATATGGCAATAGTGATTAAGATACATGTACATATAAGAGACAAAACTAATCAAAATGTAATGATAGTAATGAAATGTTCTATCCCAAAGGAACAAGATTGGTACACATGTAACATGACAGGAATCGAACCCAGGACCTCGGTGTTCTGGGTCAAACACCCTGAAGTTACACCGCACAATTCCACTTTAAATTTCTTTGATATCAAATATAGCAGCATACCCAATCTGATTCCTGTCTTCTATCTCAGGTTGACACCCCAGGCAGCCCACCCTGCGAGGACTCAGAAGACTTGGACCCCTGTGTCAAGGCGGGCTACAGGGCTCGTAAGGAGGCTAATGCCAAATGCCTGGTGCTAAAGTCAGACAAATTCATGCCTTGTCACAGGGTAAGTGTCACTCATCTATCGTCAGCCTTGCATTCAGCAGACAGAATAGCTTTTCATGTACATGTACATGTGTCCATCTTTGATATCAATGAGTGAGTTCAGAATTTATAGAAGGTGAAGTTGAACATGATACCTGATGAAAACAAGAAAAATTGAAGCGTTCTTATTGTGTTCCTTGGGTTTCTAGTTGTATTGTACATGTAACACCTCCAGTATAATTTGCCAAATGTAGCTTTAACATACTATAATACTACAAACTATCATGCACCTTTATAGAGTAGATTTTAACAATTTTTTTTGTGTTTTTTTCTTGTGCGTCCAGTACCACTTAATAACTACTGATTATGACTGGATTCTTTCTCCCCATAGGTGATCAACCCAGAGATGTAATTTGCGTTGTGTGTGTATGACTTGTGTGTGTGCGGCTCCAATGACAAGTGTCTGTGTGACACCCTTGGTGCTTAATATGTAACTACTGATCATGACTGTCTCTCACAATTTGTACCATACAGGTGATAAACCCAGAGATGTACTTTGCGTCCTGTGTGTATGACCTGTGTGCGTGCGGCTCTAATGATCAGTGTCTGTGTGATGCCCTGGGTGCTTACGCTGCAGAATGTTCAGCAGCTGGGGTCATACTGAACTGGAGATCCCCGTCCATGTGTGGTGAGTTCTTCTAGAAACCAATATTTCAATACCGGTAATGAATTTTAATCTGAATGAGATGACAACTAGCAAAACAGAGCTTATAATTTTGATGTTTACTTTTAGATTTTGTGATTTGTACCAATGTGGTGAATTCTTTGCTTGTAGCAAATGAATAGAATCTAATAGATTTATTACAAATTCTTACAGGAAGTATACAAAAAGTATACACATAAAGATATATAATTCTTGAAAAAAATGAAAGTATTACCCAGGGGAGTACTTTTTCAGTTGTTTATGTTCTAAATCTGATCTTGTTAGGTTTTTCTTGGGTTTTGTTGAAGGTTGTAGTACTTTGATATACATTTGTATCAGTAACAGCATATACAAAAATAGTTATGAATTATTGGTTAGCATGTTGGTATGGATATATACATGTATAATATTATGTCTTTTCGTTGTTTAAAAAAGTGATCCATAATATTGTTTGCTTGTGTTTTCTAGCTATTGGCTGCCCATCGGAGAGAGGACTCATGTTTGACGAGTGTGGGCCGATATGCCCCAGAACGTGTGCCAACAAGCACACCGTATTAGGGGACGTCCCTACGCCATGTTTCAAACCCTGCATCCCCAGCTGTCAGTGTCCCGCGGGACAGGTGTTATGGGACAACCAATGTGTCACACCCGGACAATGTCCGGATACCGGTTTATATAATATCTTTAGGTGATAGAATATATTTTTATTTAGGTGATAAGATGTAGTAAAATACCAGGGAAATGCCATGTTATCCTTTTTACACATTCATCGGCTGCTTGCTTGTCTATAGCCTGAGTACCAACCTTGGTAGTGACCGTTGACTCAATCCTTTCGCTTGCTAACCACGCAGCAAGCAAAAAGATTGAGCCAGCGGTCAATACAGAGAATGGTACTCAGGCTAACTTGGCTAATCTCCAAGCAAATGTGTCAGTCAGGCTTGTTTTGAGCATATTTGTATGTTTTTCAGGAGGTGCATGGTATTTACAGACACCTGTGCCAGTTGGGTGTTTGTAAAAAAAAGTATACACCTTTAGAAGTAGTACGTTCAAATATACTCAAAAGAAGCCTTACTGCCATATCTGCTTGGAGATTATCACTTGTCCATCTTACAATGAAAATGACAAAAATTGTACTAAAAACAAAATTCTTACCCCTGACTAGATTCTCTGAATGTATGGTCAATAATAGCATCCAATATTTGGACAAGATATGAAAAAACATAAAAAAACATAAATGTAAAAGTGTATTTGTTCAAGACGTACGACAATCTGAGATGGAACACTTCAAATACCATTCTTAGAGTCCATTTGTGGGCTTTATTGTATGATACGATAGTAAAATGTCATAGTCAAACATATCGTGATGTATTGTAGATTCCATCAAATAGAGAGATGCACATGTAACCAAAAATAAGTCACATTTTGTACTTCATCTCTCTCTTTTGTACATAGTTCATTCCAATATACAACATTCATGCCTAACATGATATGTTATGTACAGTTGATAATTAATATTTTCAATATTATTGATACTAATGCCTAGAGCCCTTTCAGAAATATGGTGTATCTTGCAGTGGTATAGAATAGCCTGAATTCTTTTTAAAGCCTGATCAAGTATGGATAGTTCTGCCACAAGCTGAGCTTGAGGTGGTGCAAGTAGCTATATAGTATAACCAAAACCTGCTAAGGTAGGTATCTGGTACCAACCTTTAGCTCTATTGGATACTGGGTTAGGTAGCATTGCAAAGGTTAAACAAAGCCGTTTGTCGCAGAAATAGGAGCTGAAACGTAAGAGATTGCCTTCAAAATTTGAAGTGACTGTGTGATATGGAGTATGGCAACTGTCATGACTACCTCAGTATCTCAAGCCATATCTAGTGTTGGAAGACGCTTAGTTACAATTCAGAATCATGATGCTCATGACTTTTAAGGTATATGTACAGATGAACTTCATGCTTGTCTCAAAAAAGCCATATCTGTGTATCAGATACTCTGCACCATTCCCAACGTATGTTCAAACACTCATATAGCTTTATGGTCATTTTTTATATACAGTTAAAACTGCCTACTTAGTAATAAGACCACTTAGGAGACCAATAACATCTGTATGTGAACTTGTGGTCACTATAGACAAAATTTGTCACAACTGCCAGCTGGTCCTTACGCAGATGTGGTCATTTGTACAGGTTTGACTGTAGTACCAGTTTGCTTTGTATTTTGTTTGGTGCTTTAACCTTAACACATTTGGTGCTTTTACTTAATGTACTACAATTTTACAAAGTCAAGAACATTCATGGTGCCAGGTTAGGTAAGATAAGGTGTTACTATGCAAAGTTCCAGAACAGGGATACGGTTTTGTGACAATATTCCAAACATATGTTGAAGTTAATCATATATATTATGCCAAGGTCATCCATATTCAGACCAAAGACTGTTCTCATATTTTTGCTACACCAATACAATCATTTGTTACATTCATAACTTTGTACGTACATTGTTTCTTCATCATAGGATTTGCTCGGGTTTTATTTGCAATTTACAAAGCACAAAATGGCTGAAAATGCTCTGCCGAGAATGCCATTTAGAGCTCGCAGACTCGTCGTGCAATGTGATGGGTATAATCAGCCTCCTTGTGGAAAAATCCATTTGCAAGAATATTTACATCAATGTGCTCATCCTATAGAAAGCGCTTTGGCAAACAAATAAACGTTGATGAAGCAAAGTCACAGTATAAAACCCGAATAGATTAGTTTCGGCATGGCATGTGTCCAAATCATCTTCTTTGTGGTCTTTGGCGTACTGCGGAATTATCTCCTGGCAGCCTGTAATAAAACCAGACAGCATTTAGCACGGGATAAGCTACAAAAGCCACAAACGTCTGAGATCTGGTGATTTCAGTCAAAAAAGCATGCCATCAATATTGTTTGCATATTGCATGACGACGTATTTTTCTATATAGAAAGGTATTGTAGTATCGTTAATGATAACGATTTGAAAGGCCTGTCGTTTTACCTTCTTCGCCCTCCGTACGCTGATGATGGCCTCTAGAACGTCCTCATCACTGGATAAGTCGTTCACATCACGCAGTTTGTCCACACATTCTGTTCGTAATGGCAGGAAAATTTTAAAGTAAATCATCAAAACATTGGATAACCGTTACATCAATTTATATTGAATGTTTGCCAACCTTTCAAACTTTGCCAACCAGTTCACAAACCAAGTTATGGATCCAAAACTTTATCCAACAAAGAAGTCGACGATTTCCGTGGTTCCTTCATACATTTTGTTGTATGATTCACTATTCATGGGGAAATTGGGAGTCATTTTTATACTATAAATGTATCATTCTTACCTTGGAACGAAGGCCTGTCATCTGGACTCTGACTCCAACATGCTTGCATCAGTTGGTTAACAGTGTCTACACCCGGCACGTCTGTGGGGACCAGTGACATGTCCGGCCGCCCTCCGCCTGTCACGTAACAACTGAGTGGCGTGCTGATGTTCAATCTGCCTTGGATATCTGTAGGACGTATTGATAGAATTTAGGTATGTTATGAAAACGTAATAGAGAAAGGCTGTGGTAGTGGGTACATGAATTCTGCCATGTATCTATGCACAGGTCCAGTACATCAACAAGTCTTACGTGCAGCTGAAAAGTGTATACGTGGACTGAATTGTAATTGAGATGTACTTACCTCGATAGGGCCTTCTTCGGGTCACAATCTCCCACAGTAGAACACCAAAACTGAAATCATCACAAGCACACTGTCAAAACTCAAGAAATCAAATTTATGGTAAGAAGCCTTTCAAAAGATTCTAATATTTTTAGGATATTTACAAGGTTCCTAGTCAACCATTTGTATGTTGATAAAACATGTGTCGCGAAAAACAAAAAAATTCTTATTACCTGTACACATCAGTCTTGTCGGTTGGACCGGCGTCTGTGTCAAAGAACTCCGGCGGGACATGCGTGGGGGTCCCGCCCATCGGGCTCGTTTCAGTCACGATGCGGGACTGCATCTTCCATTTTGAAAGGCCAAAGTCTGAAATCTAATTTAAAGTTTGTTTGTCACCTACTTAATTAATACATCTGATGGTAACTTAGACGGGATGGCATTACATTTAGAATGCAAAACAATGAACATAAAACACAACAAAAATTAACTGACTCCACTCTCCCCGAATGAGACAAGACACCGTAACCATTCTATATCAGTGCATGTAGATTGGTATCAGTAGGAATACAAATTCAAAGGTTGACTAGCAAAAAAGCAGAACTATTTTATTCTGTGACATGTGTCACATATTACCTTCACGTGGAAGTCGCGATCAAGCAGAACGTTCTCTGCCTTTAGATCACAGTGGATGATCTGGGGATCCTGGCTGTGCAGAAAAGTCATCCCCATGGCTGTCTCTCGTGCCATTCTCCACCTCAGGGCCCAGGGCACGTCGATGTTTTGCAGTAGCTCGGTAAGGGATCCGTTCTCCATGAAGGGCATCACGATGGCGAATTGTGGCTGAAGGCAGATGCCCAAGAGACGAATGACGTAGTCTGACCGACTCCCCACGTTCAGCTTCCTCGCCTCAGAGTACAGCAGATCTTGCTCACTTCTGCAGTAAGGCAAACGTCAAAGCATTTTCGGATGATCTGAAAACATTCAAAAGTCAAATAATACTTTTTGGCTGTATTGAAAAGGTTACCACCACCGATGGCAAACTCATGCCACAATAACATTTTCAATTCGGGACCAGCCTGGGTAGCTTTCGGTAACGAAAATTATATAATGAAGGGCAACAAGACACAGAATTCGTTTTTTTTAGATTGGTCGTCAGCTTAACTCTTTATTTACACGTTGATTTGTCGTTTACGATAAAGATTTCAGATAAGAACGGATCTAGAGATTGTATTACTTACGTTCCGTATATTTCAAGGGTCAGACTTTTGACGGCCACTTCCTGTCTCCAACTCCGATGAAAGGCCTTCTTCACAGACCCGAATCCCCCTTGGCCAATAAGGGACGTCCCCGGGAAGTCTAGCTGTTCATAGTCGATGATGGGGAGCCTGCTGTCAACTGTCACACTAGGATAGTTGCTACGAATGCGAAGAACGTGGAGAAAACACTTCACACTTAAGGTAGTAAAAGAAGGGCTGGGTTTGCAGACTTGGAGAGAGGGGTTGGGGGGCTGGTTCGCGATTTTCAACGTTTGGTTTGTAGTTTGCCGAGGAAGTGAGTTTGCCGATGGAGGTAGTTTTGCCCTGCCCCACAATAAAATAAAAGCCAGCCCGGCTCGAAGTTTGCAAAGGAGGCTAGGTCTGTGTAGAAATGTAAAACTAAAATACACGACCGTGTGAAAAGTTGGTTCATCACATAAAACAAACAAATTTACTTTCAAAACATTATAACACATAGTACCTATTAAGCTGGTCATCGAATTCATAACCGCCAACAGCACTTGCTTCTGATTGCTGACCGCTGTACTGTCGACCACTTTCTCCTGATTCCCAGCAGGTGTTCCCTCGACCACTTTCTCCTGATCGCTGAACGCTGACCTCTTGGTTCTAACGGTAAAAAATACACAGGTGTGTTATTGAAACAAGGTAAGCAGAATGTAAATGCATTTAATTTCGCGGGGATTTAATTTCGCGGTAGCGGCAAAATGGACATTTCGCGGTGGATTTAATTTCGCGGTAGCGCCATCCCGCGAAATTCAATGCATTTTCAGTACTGCACTGTAGTCACGAACTGCCGTGTAAACCCGGCGCCTGTACAAACCGCCAGTCGGAAAACACTTGCTGGTTGCCCGGTAAGGGTCCTATACAGACGGATAGAACAGTTTCCATGCTTTTGACTTGTTCTTGCGTGAGCCACTGTTACTGATCTAATCGTATCTACCCTCTCAATACGTAATAGTATACAGTAGTACGACCTTTGTATCATGGTGAACATACTGTACAGTACTGTAATACAGTTGGTCGTATGAAAAAATTACATGTGTGTCTTCAGTCAAGACTTCACCGTAGTAAGTATGTCAAACTTTTCATTATACAGTGACAAAGACAGTAGTAGTATGTACATGGAGCGGAAAAGGGGCACCTTAGGCGGCGCCAGCAGACGAAATATTCGCGGTGGATTTGATTTCGCCGTGAAGCGGCCGCCGCGAAAACCGCGAATATTAATCCACCGCGAATATTTCTGCATTTACAGTATTGCTTTCACATTCGACTATTTCATTGATCAATTGACGTTGTTCAATACCCACATATAGTTTATATAGTTCAGTACCCACATTTATTGAAATCTGTCACGAATTAATAAATATATTCTTGACAATATTCTTATCCTGATATATGACTGATGAACATAATACTCACTCTAGGTGCAGTTATTTCAGCGATTGCAAGAGGCGTTGCAGGCTCCGCCATTTCCCAGGCACTCATAGTGTGATAGTTTTCCCTTCGCCCGGGATACAACTCGACCATGGAGAACGAGTCTTCACCCAAATCTAGGACCTTTACGTCAAACTCCAACCTACGTGTTCTCTCACAGTAGAACCTGAAGTTGACTCCGTACATGCCGTTCACCATCTCCACATCTGCAGGGCGGATGTTTCCGTGGAAGATGGCGCAGACGGTCTCGTTTTCCATCATGGCGACTGGAGGGGTTGGTGTGCCTACCTGTTTGTAGAGAAATCGAACCTGTGACATTTGCATCGATCGTTGTCCTTAGGGGGTGTAGCCCCGGTCGGGCTCTGAAGCCAGAAAATTGTCTCGGTGGACTGTGGGGTACAGGGCAGTACCCTCCGGAGATAACGGCGCCTATACGTTGCCTAGTCCCTGGTTGATTTTAACTGTGAGTTTGATAAAGCTGGGGCCCGGTAGTGCCCCAAAATAGCCCGGTTGTTCCAGGGTGTCCCACGGGGCCTCGTAGGGGTCACGCTCGAAAGTGTAATAAAACAGCCCGGAAAGGCTTCTTTCCAACTGTGGCCGTAGCGTAACTATCAATACAGCTCCTCTCCAAACTTAAACCAGTATCACCTCTTTCTATAATGTGCTGCGTAATTGACTATTGTATAATATGTGTAAGAAGAAAAGCAAATTCCTGAAAAAATTTTTCTCACCTGCAGCTCGTATTTGTCCTCGGTAATGGTACGACAGATGCGATCGTCCACAGACTCCTCAAGCACACACTCCATCCGGGCAGTCATGACGCCGTCTTCTCGGGGCTCCTTCCATTTCTTGAAGATGACAGTCCTGACGCGTCGGGCCCGGACGTTTCTGGTCACCAGGTTGACGATTCCGCTAACATCAGTCCCATCACGGCAGCGAAGCACGACAAAACTGAAATGTAATTATTGATCGATCAATCAAGCATGAATAAAGCGTAAAGTGCCACCACCTTACTGAAGTATTCACTGAATGCTCCACTGAATGCTCCTAACCTTCAGTTAGCTTATTTCAAGTTTATAGTCTACTTGTTCACAGGTAGTGCTACGCCCTAAAACTTACCTAATAGATGAAAGATAAAAAAAGACTAGCTATAATTTCATGCAAATCGATGGTGTCTCAATAGTAGACTCAATAATGTTTATTACTTACCCAGAACTGAGTCTGTCTGTCTGGAAAGCCACCTTTGATCCCTGTAGAACGACATCCCCCACTTTACTGGTGACATCTTCCCATTCTCCGTTCTCATTACAGCTGAGGACACGGACCCGACTGTCTTCTTCTCCGGGTGACAAGGGCAGGACAACGGTAGCGGGGCGGTTCAACAGCAGGTTGCTGCCTTTGAAGAAGTTGACAATGTGACTCATGTTGTCTACAGAATCCACTATCCCAGCACAGGAAAGCGTGTCTCTGTCGACTGGCGTCACCTTTGTTGGGGAGAAAAGAAAACGTTTAGTGTGTTTTTTCGTTGATGCCAGGTCAAGCTTGCTTTTATCTAAGACAGAACGAGAAACAATGATTCATTTGTATCTCTGTACACAAATAACGCTTATTTCGACGCTACGATAACATGGAAATATTTACTTACAGTGAACGAGATCTCTTCTTCTTCAAGGATACAGTCCTCAGGAAGATTTATTTCAATTCCTGTCAGATCAGAGGATGTTAGTGTTGATGCTTCGCCTGCCCTTACTCTGTGGAAGTGCTCCAATGGACTCGCCACGACAGCGAACGAAGAGAAGTGCGTTACCTCTACCGTAACAAATCGCTGTCCCTGAAGCGCAGATTTAAAGAAATGTCAATACCTCAAATCACATTGCTCATCATAACGAAATCTAGTAGGGATGCCTAAAAGTCTAGTCTTACAAATACCTTTTTTCTATTTAAACATCAATTGAAGCTGAACCAAAATTGAACCCGTTAAATATAAGTAGGATTTTTCCGTGCGCTAACACTGTAATAGAGTCGCACACACTAACCTGCTCTTGCTCGCTCCGTGTTTCCAGAGCCGTCCACGTACCCCCGTCATCTTCTGATGTCAACACAATGTACTCCCGTTCGCAGTCAAACTTGGGTAAGGAGTGGGGGATCTTGAGCTTTACGGGTTTGGAGAACGTCATTCCTGATGGTCGCATCTCGATGATGTCGCTGACCAGTAGCTGAGTGTCGTCAAGCTCGAGCGTTCCGTCGTACCCGTGTGGGTTCAGAACAACTGTGATAACTGATGTGTCTTCCTCTGTAGCTCCGGGAGGAATGCTCAGGTTGCAGCCTGCAGGGAGGTCCAGCGACTGCACGATGCTTGTGTCTGTTGATACCTCATAGCTGTGGAAGGCAAACGTATGACTCAATTCAAAGTATGTTGTTAAAAATGTACAAACATTTGATACTTTAAGGTCCATTTACCCTGAAGAAGAAACGAGAAATTTTATCTGAAGAAGCAACTTTCTTTACTTACCTAAATGCCTTATCGTATTCATCTGGAAAAGTTTGGCCGAGGCGCCATTCTGCCTCCTGTTCCAGGACGATTGCCTTTGTTGTTGCTTGAACGACTTCCTCCACAAGCTCTTCCATCACCAGGCGTGCCTTTGCATCTAAGATAATCTCACGTTCCCACATGACCCACAAACTGCCGATTATGTCGTCTGACAGAACGTCGTTGATTGCATCGTCAATAATCTCCGTCGCGATGGTGGTTGTGACCTTGTTGAAGCAGTCTTCTGCTAACAGCTCAGTGCGGACGGAGGCCACGCCTTCTCTGACGATTTTGTGGTTTGGCAGTTCCAGTCTTGGGGTGTCATTTAGGACAAGGCCTGCTTTTGTCCCTATCTTTTTGTCTTTCAGCTTCCGCAGGCGGTGAAGTGTGGGAGGCAAACCGAACAGGCGGCGGTTTCCTTCCAAATCTAGGGTCTCCAGGTTCAGTAATTGTCCAAAGCTGTCCGGAAGCGTGCGCAGTTTGTTGCCGGCAAGGTGGATTTCAGTCAAAGCTGATGATTGTCCAAAAGAGTCCGGAAGGGTCTCAATGCCACAATAGCTGAGATTGAGTTTCTCAATGTGTTCCAGCTTCTCAAGTCCTCCTGGTAGGAAACATAAGGAACTATTGTCCTCCATATCCAAGATCTTCAACTTCCGAGGGACGTTCAGCTGTAAGTCGCGCTGGCGGTTTTTCAGTTTGTTATTCTTCATTTCTAAGATTTCAAGACATCCGAGCGACTTGATTGATCCTGGAATGCGTTCAAATGCGTTGTTGTTGAGGACCAGGATCTTAAGTTGCCTCATACCTGACATGTCGTCTGGGAGGGTTGTCAAGCCATTTGTTGACAGATCAAGGGTTTTAACTTTGTCCAGGACAGTAAGGTTGCCTGGGAGTGATTTGAGGTTGCATTTGCACAAAACAACGTGCTCAAGGTACCTAAGCTGCTCCATTGTTGTTGGAAGAGTTACTGCAGCAATTGACGGATTCCGTGAAAAGTCCATTCTGCTCAGATACTTGCACTGTGAAATGGTACCACTGATTTCTGTGATGGGACAACCAGCTACTCTCATCTCCTTTAGGTTAGGAAGACTCGCAATGTCAGCCGGTATGGAACCCAGAGGGTTGTCTGACACGTCCAGGATTTCAAGTTCCTTGATACGGAAGACAGCTGGTGGTATTTCGTTCAGAGACTTGCCCGAAAGATCTAGTTCTTTCTCGTTCATTTGGACCCTTAGATATGCCTCTGTCCATCCTGTATGTTCCTGTGTCGTCCTGTGAGTTTGCGTTCTTGGTGGTTTTGGTCTTCGCGTGCGATCCATACTGGGCCCTAGTTTTGTGTGAACACAAAATTATCAGCCTTTTAGATCATCGTCATTAAATCTCTAACCGTCGCTTTGGGATGGTACTTGTGTACCGCACCTTTTGTAAGACGTTTCTTAAAACAAATAATGGTTGACCTATATCATAGTTGAAGGTCTGTTTCTCTAGATATGCTGGGATATGCACTGTAGATGGAGGCACTTGCATTTTCCACTATATTAGCCTTAAGCACATTGGTACATTCTCTCTCCAATAACCGATTACTATGAGATCTATCACTGTTCTGATTTATGTCATTTGCTAACTTTCATCTCTCCTCTGTGCCATAGCTGCAAAATCATTTATCAATGCTATCTGACAAATGGCGCCGAACTGACCAATTGTTATTTACAATTGTGACAGATGCCTTTACACTACGATTGTTGCCAGATGTAAGAGGTGAAAGGTCAGCTCTGCGAAGTTGAGATGGAATGTTTCATCAACTTAACAGGCATGTTTCTACAAAGAAACATTACCCTACGTAGCAAACAGGGTAATTTATGGACAGAACTTGCCAGAACGTCGTCTTGATAACGTATCGTAAACTATAACGTTGCTCCACACGTAGGCGTTGCGCTGTCGACGAATTTTAGCACTTTTTCATTTATTATTCAAATCAAGGACTTATATGCATAATTTGCATCTTTTAATGTTCCACCTGCCACAAAATACACTCGGTAATGTGTTTGATGCATATCATGAAAAACAATACAAGTATGGATTCTCTTAATTTAATATGGTCTGCCACCAAGACCATAGCACGTCCAGGTCAAAAGATATTAGAAAATGGAAGTGCTGCCTCACATATCAGGGGGCCTAAAATCGTCCTTCGTCTTCCCAACACCTATTCATACAACATACGACATTATCAAGGAAAGCTAAAAGCATCACATGGTGGACAAAATTCATGAATTTTTCATGTTTTCAGTCGACACAAATGGCCGCATAGAAGCCTACAATGGGGGCAATAAAATTGTACGACGATGGAGAAAATTTGAACATCCACTTCAGCTCTATTTTCATCGCAGGACGTTCCCCAGTGGCTAATTTTACCGACGATGTACCTAAAACATACTGCAATTAGCTATTAATCTCCAGTCGTACGTTGACCTACGACGTTTGTGACGATGACTTTATATAGTGAAACTCTTGCGCCCGATTTTCCCCATACGTACATGTACAATGTACGGCGTTATTACTGTGTTATATCGCGCATAAAATCGCGGTCGCGGTAAATCGTACGATGTATGTGACCGGGCCATTAAAAGCTTAAAAGAGCGTTCATATGTCTAAAAGTTCAATACATGGATACCAAACGGAAGTGACATTTGATTTCTCATACACAATCTCTACTACCCTAACATGAATTAACAGGGGAAGCTGGTGTCTTACTGACAACTAGTTAAATTTGATGTGTAAAATGGCTTTTCGGGTATTTGCAGGAGCATTTATGAGTAATAACATTTGATAGGAAACTGGGACATTCTACAGTTCTACAACAACAAGCTGTACATATATGTCGCGAAAGGGGAGGAATACGTAAATTCGCGTTATAAAGAAATCTTGATTACCAAGTACAATGTATTATGCAACAACAATGAGCAAGAGTGTAGTGACATGAGCCATGTACAAACCTTTTCTCACTTGAGCTCTTTTCTGTCGACGATAGAAAGCTGTCGATGAATCCTGCAAGGTAGATATAGCTGGATAACCTGCCACAGGAAGCTTACAGGCAAACACACGAGCAACAAGCCAGATTGCCAAATTGTCAGGACCAACACGTCCTAGTGAGGCACATTGCAACAAATACATGGGCGATACGATTTTCGGTCTATTCAGGGCAATGTTGTTGCCGTGGACATATTGACAAAATGATTGATTAATTTGACAGTTTTATATAAACGTTTTAATTTATGAATAAGATGTGTATGCACATGTCACTGGTACCACGCCCAAGTACCACAACAGTAGCATTTGCATTGACCTCCTCGACTCCTTTTCAAAGAGACAAAAGGCACTTGAGTCAGTCAGAATTGCGTTGCTATGCAAGTAGAGATATGTTAAGTAATTGCTACCTTGGCTTGGATATGGTTAATGACCTTAAGTGGACAGCATTATAACAGACCGAGAAAGACTAATGACTTGTCATCAGGTATTGGTAGACAAATGTACATACAAGAAAGCTTAGTATTTGTACTGTGGTCAGAGAAAAAACTATCTAGTGTCTACTTCCTGTTGTTATTGAAATTAAGATAACTACAGAAGACCGTATAGATGACAACGCTGGCGTATACTTACATTGTTTTTGGTTAAGTGGCTTCCAATATTAACCACTTCTAAGAATTTCCAAGGTTTGGTATTCTGGAGAAACCCCGAAAGAAGCAGCCAACTGCTACAGTTTGAAATGATTCAGTACTCGACAAAATCAAAGCATTCTTGTTGTTTCATGACAGTGATACATATCCAGAGACCATAGTACCTTATTTTGTTTAATTAGGTTACACTTTGTTCTCCATGTACAAACTATAGTGTCTTTATTTATTTATTTATTGATCTTTAGGGTAGTCCCTTCAGTTAACGTAGTAACTGATTTCCAAGGGAGCCCTATATACATGTTCGCACATGTTCGCACAACGACGGGTTATAGCGCCCCTTACGGGGTGACACACCCGTCCGGGTGAATGATGTAGATCACCATGTGGCTGATACGAGACAGAGGTCGCCAGGCCTCCATCCGGGTGATTTGACGTGAATCACCAACTTCCGACAGAAGGATTTGCACCAACATACACCGCACCATCGCACGTGTGGGTGTTCTTTAACGTGCATGGGGTCTGACTCTCCCCATACACGGGACCTCAATTTAACGTCCTATCCGAGGGACGACTCATTTTTCACTTGAGTAAAGTGAGGAAAGTCGTGTAAAGTGCCTTTCCCAAGGGCACAAGACCGGCAACACGGCAGGCGGATTCGAACCGGCGACCTCTCGGTCACGGGCCGAATACACTACCACTGTGCTACGCGGCCCCGGTCTGACTTGGATCATCTCTGCCATGCTAAGGGCGTCATATCTAAGGGCACGTTTACATGGGTCTTGGGATCTTCGTACTATTCTGATGTAATAGCACTTTTTAGCATGTGACAGAACCAACCACTGACAAAGATCTAAGAGAGCCTTTTTTTCGTCATAATCACACGAAAGTACGCTGCGAAATATGGCCAAATACATATCCAGAACATGACACTTTTCCTACCTTATATTGTTGACGGTCCAACGACACCAATCTGGCCGGATATATGTAATTATCCCTGCAACAGGTAGTCCGCGAACGATCGAACCATTTAAATTAACGGACAACTGAGAAAACAATACCATATACTGCAATGACACGAAAACATGCTTCACGTTTGATAGTAAAGGTGCCGTTACGTGGACTTGCGCACACAGTGACTTATCAACTTGACAGCGTCAAAGTGATGTTTGTTCTTTGATACTAGTTAAGTGACTTTGTCGTATTTTTCCTGATAACATTTTCGCGACACGAGGGGGGGGGGGGGGCTGCATGGGTAAAGACCGTACGCTAAGCTCCGAAGGATAGCGACTACGCTTTACTTTAAGCATAACATACTGGCTTCGCTAAATTCATGTGCCAGCTACAACATCGACAGTAAAGTAATACTTGAACTTCAAGGTGCCTGTAAATACAGTTTATTAACCCAGTACCATACAAAGCTGCGCTGTAAAAATGCTATTCATAATATTTGCTGATATGATATCTCTGTTGACAAGTACAAATACCGCTATCAGCGTACTTTACTGATAAAGCTATCTTTAAGTTGACAGCCTGGCATATTTTCGTCTTGATAATGGATAGAAAAGGCGTTGACGTGACTTCCAAGCGGCACAGCAAAAGTATTTCTCCTTTGATCAGAGGTTCGATGTCACCAATGTCACCAACCCTATTTACACCTCTATGTCTGGGCAGAATAGGAGCTTTTAAAATTTGATGTTCAGACTTGACGTATACAAACAAATAAAACAGCTCAAATTTGATATAAACTCTTTGACATACAAAAATATGACGATCGTACAGAGTAATTATTGTCAGAGTACTTACTACAGAGTTATCATCTATATGTATATATTATGTAATATAGAGTTAGAATGACCCGCCTCGAGGTGTATACGGTGCCATAATTCATGGCGGTTCCTAGAACAACCGAATGAAGCGATCGAGTCCACGTTTTAAGGAAATCCTGCCCTTGGCCAAATGCCCTGGATGTCTGTCAATGATAGCATGCAATATTTGGACGAAATGTGAAAAGGTGTGAAAAAAGGGTAATAGTGTAAAAATGTATTTAACAATTCTGACAATCTGAGATGGAATGACCATTTGCTGGCTTTATTTTATGACATGATAGTATCTGAATGTCATTGATAGTTAACATATCATGATAAATGTTAGATTGTGTCACTCGTTGATTTGAGAGATGCACTTGTAACCAAAAATAAGCCACATTGTGTATTTCATCTCTCAACCTCTCTCTTTTGTACATAGTTCTTTCCAATATTACATTCATGCCTAACATGATGTATTATATACAGTTGATAATCAATAATCAAGTATTATTGATACTAATACATATAAAATTGCCATAGAATAGTCAAATGTTTTCAAATCCTGATCAAGTAAGGATAGTCCTTAACTACAAGCTGAGGTTGTGGATATGTCAGAAGGTAGTTAAACAAAACTGTGTGCTACATTGTGTTTGCTGAAGAGTGTTATTCCTTTCCAATGTTGTAGTGACCGTAATGCTAGTTCACCGTTATCTGCAGGGTAACCTATATCCATTGTTATATGAAACTGCAATATGTTCAAATATTCGGGTAACCTACAACCTTTTATATATCAAACTGCAATATTTCTAAATTATATTTTAGAAATATTGCAGTTTGAAACCCATGTCCATCAACTTGATATCCCAAAACTACTTGTTTTTAAAAATAACAGATAAAGGTTACCCCACGAATAAAGGTGAACTAACATTACAAGTGATAGATATCTCATTACTACCTCAGCATCTCAACGAAGCCATATCCAGCATTCAAAGTAACAGCTTAAAATCCTTTTTGTTATAACTGCATGATATCAACACAGATGGCAGATGAACTTTCGTGCTATTCTCAAGAAAGCCATAATCTGCTTATTCGATGTTCTTTGCCATTCCTCAACAAATGCACAAACAGGCCAACAATCAGTACACTGACAGATAGCTTTATGGTTGGTTTTGATAAGCCAGTTTGATTTGTGTTTCATTTGGTGCTCTTACTTAAACTCGTTTCGTGCTTTGAATTTACTTTATGTACTTCAATTTTTACAAAGTCAAGAACAATCATGGTGCCAGGTAAGGTAAGGTAAGATGTTACTATGCAAAGTTCCTGAACAGGGATATGTTTTTGTAGTCACATTACTCCCTAGACATGTTCATGTTGATTTTTAAGTATATGCCATATTCAGACCAAAGACTATGCCCATATTTTTTCTACACAAATACAATCATTTGTTACATCCATGTCATGGTATACATGTGTATTTGCTTTGTCTGAAAGTTTATATCTATGCACTGTCTTATTGCCGTAGGAAAGATATCTTCGGTACATGTATCTGCAATGCAAAAGGAAGACGAGGGGTATTAGACAGAATCTATCGCTTTCATTTAAAGGCAAGGACTGGCCTCAATGTAAAACCTTAGCCTTGGAATCTTTCTTTACGGATTGGTGTCAATCACTACCAGCTCATGGCCAGCGATTACGCGAAAGAGCAGTAAAACAAGACATGCTGTCAGAAACAGGCAATGTGCTTGGGAGACTTGGCCCGTTAAAACACCACCAAGCCGAACAGTCGGCCAGGTTGAATGGTGGCCATGTTAACGCATCAACGGGAGAGGATAATACAAATTTGAACACAATGAGATATTCTTAATATGCTTCCTTGTCAAAGAATGTTTGCATTTTTTCACATTGTCCAGGACTGAATCGTATCGAAACGCTGGATTGGGTTGGTTCTTTTGACGTTGCGAATTCCAAGCCTTCCAACGTCTTAGAAAGTGATTACTCTCTTTGCTTCACATCAGAAGCCACTTCACCACAAACTTAAGGCGCAATGTGAATAGTCGCCAGTGTTGTCATGTTTGCGCTCTCTCGCTGTTATCTTGATTTCAGCAACAAAAGGAAGCAGACACTGGAAATTAATTGCTCTGACCACAGTACAAATACTAAGATTTCTTGTATGCAAACTTGTATACCAATATCTGATGGCTTTGATAGTAGTCAAATAATATTTTTGTTCGTCCTTGGTGTTGCGTAGAGTCAGTACAAAGCTTTATATGTACTTAGTGTTTTGGGCCAAATGTTGAAACCTACCGTTGAAACCTACCTATTTTCTCACTGGCTCTTTGTGTGTACACAAAGGTCATGCTACTGTTTTGCTACTTGGAGGTGTGCCAACAACACATGGAGACACGCGTTAATGAATGACTGGAAACATTACAAAAACTTGAATAAAGCTGTCAACTTTGTCAACCATGTGTCCACAGCAACTAGACCAAAGCATTGCCGCGAATAGACCGTAAATTGTATCACGTGTACTTTTTGTGACCTGTAGTCCTTGATCATTCTACAACCTGGCTTGATGCCCGTTTGTTCCTCTGTTAGCTACCAGTGGAAAAATCTCCAGCTATACCTGCCTTGCACATTGATCGACAACCCTCAATCGTGGACAGCAAAGAAAAGGTTTGCACTTAAATCATTGCACTTTTCCCTTGCTTGTGGTAGTCGTTTTGGACGCTTAAGCATAAAGTCATTCTCCCGCAGATTGGAGCCCACATCATAGAACTCCTCTCGCTTATTCGACGCAGTTTTATTTCATCTCTGCATAGGAGAATGCATAACGCCACATGTGTCATTACAATCCTCTTTGTTTCGATTGACACCTAACGTGCACGCGTGGGTCTTGTATTTCCTGTAGTTTATGTATCTGTTTTTGTAAGTGACCGCTCAACGCTTGCGTGTGGAGGAACTTTATATATGATGAAGCGTTATCAAAACGATGTTCTGGCAAGTGTTGCCTCTACTCGTCCACCGTTTACATTTTACAAGCGAGTCTTTTATTGTACAAACAAACATGCTTGTTGGTTAGACATACATAGGTTGGTGCATAGCAACTAAACAATACAAATGTTGACTCGTTGCTCAACTACGCCGAGCTGATCTTTCACACGGTCTTTAATCTGACAGCAATAGTGTTTTAAAGGCATCTGTTGCCATTGTAAATACGTTCAATTAGGCACCAGATGCCAGCCAGCATTGATACAAGATGTCGCCGTCACAGAGAAGCAATAAAAGAACAGATAGCGTACTACAGTGATGGATCACATAGTAATCAGTTAAAGGGAGAGGTATGTTTGAGCCAATGCAGTAAATCTAAAGATCAATAGCTTAGAAAATATATTACGTGCCTCTATGGGCTATGTACCTGTATTTCTAGTGCACGGACCTTCAGCTACAATGTATGATGCAGGCTCAACCATTATTCTTAAGTCTTACAAAATGTGCGATACACAAATCGCTACCTTCTTCAAAGTAACCATTAGACATTCTTTCTTTAGGGTAATGTCAATTGCTAGTTTGAACCTTTATCAATGAGAAGCTCAAATCGGCCTGCAGGCTACTTTTCCTTGGAGTCATGAGGGAGGTAAGGGTCAGATAAAATAAGACAAATCTATCAAAAACCTGCTTAGGAATCGGTAATTACTGACACGTATATGACTGATACGAGACGGAGGCTTGTCAGGCCTCCATCCGGGGAATTTGTAGTGAAAAAATGTTCATGGCGACTTGATCTAAAAAGCTGAAATAATTTTGTCCCCACACTACACTAGGGCCCAATATGGATCGGACTCGAAGATCAAGAACAGCAAGAACACGAAGGCCAGCTAATACAGGATGGACCGAAGCATACCTAAGGGCCCAAATGAAAGAGAATAAACTAAATCTCTCGGGAAAGTCTCTGAATGAAATACCACCTGCCGTCTTCCGTATCGAGGAACTTGAAATCTTGGATGTTTCAGACAACCCTCTGGGTTCCATACCGGCTGACATTGCGAGTCTTGCTAATCTAAAAGAAATGAGAGTAGCCGGTTGTCCCATCACAGAAATCAGTGGTACCATTTCGGGGTGCAAATATCTGAGCATAATTGACTTTTCACGGAATCCTTCAATTGCTACAGTAACTCTTCCAGCAACAATGCAGCAGCTTAGGTACCTTGAGTACGTTGTTTTGTGCAAATGCAACCTCAGATCACTCCCAGGCAATCTTACTGTCCTGGCCACAGTTGAAACCCTTGATCTGTCAACTAATGCCTTGACAACTCTCCCAGACAACATTTCAGGTATGAGGCAACTTAAGATCCTGTTCCTCAACAACAACGCATTTGAACGCATTCCAGAATCAATCAAGTCGCTCGGATGTCTTGAAATCTTAGAAATGAAGAAGAACAAACTGAAAAACCGTCATCGCGACTTACAGCTGAACGTCCCTCGGAAGTTGAAGATCTTGGATATGGAGGACAACAGTTCCTTATGTTTTCTGCCTGCAGGGATTGAGAAGTTGGAACACATTGAAAAACTTAATCTCAGCTACTGTGGTATTGAGACCCTTCCGGACTCTATCGGAGAGTCGTCCTCCTTGAAAGAAATCCACCTTGCCGGCAACAAACTGCGCAAGCTTCCAGACGGCTTGGGACGCCTACTGAACCTGGAAACTCTCGACTTGGAAGGAAACCGTCGTCTGTACGGTTTGCCACCTGCACTTCACCGCCTGCGGAAGCTGAAAGACAAAAAGATAGGGACAAAAACCGGTCTTGTGCTGAATGACACTCCGGCATTGCAGCTACCAAACCGCACAATTGTGAAAGAAGGCGTGGTCTCCGTCCGCACTGAGCTGTTGGCAGAGGATTGCTTCAACAAGGTCGCAGTAACCATTGCGACGGAGGTTGTTGACGACACAATCATCGAAATTCTTTCAGACGACATCGTCACCATTGTTGATGAGAGTATGGCTGAGCACCTTATGCTGTATATGACAGATGATGCAATCGCAGAAGAAGAATGCGCAGAGGACGTTTGGAAGTCTATCTTTGAAGACGCCAACATGTCACTTGTGACGGAAATTAGCGACGAAACGGTGGGCGAAGAAACAGCTGTCCTAGATGCAAAGGCATGTCCGGTGATGGAAGAACTTTTGGAGGAAATCATCAAGGCTACATTAAAGTCTATCGCTTTAGAAGAGGAAGAGGAATTGCGCCTTGGCCCTACCGTTCCAGAGGAGTACGGCAAGCTGTTTAGGTAAGTGCAAAAATGTAGCCTCTTCGGAATAAAATTCTTCCTTCTCCTTGTTGGTACCTGAACCTTTATAGCATTAAATGTTCAACAATAAACTAAGACTATACTAAGCATATGGCTGACCATTAACTTATAAATATGCCTTTTACAGTTATGAGATATCAACAGACACAAGCACCGTGCAGTCGCTGGACCTCCCTGCAGGCTGCAACCTGAGCATTCCTCCCGGAGCTACAGAGGAAGACACATCAGTTATCACAGTAGTGCTGAACCCACACGGGTACGACGGAACGCTCGACCTAGAAGACACCGAGCTTCTGGTCAGCGACATCATCGAGATGCGACCATCAGGAATGACGTTCTCCGAGCCCGTAAAGCTGAAGATTCCACACTCCTTACCCAAGTTTGACTGCGAAAGGGAGTACATTGTGATGACGTCAGAGGATGACGGCGGTACGTGGTTGGCTCTGGAAACACTGAGCGAAGAAGAGAACGTAAGTGTTTAACTATTGTTATATGTGTGAAAGAAGATGACCTGTGAATATTTACAGGAGTACGTGCTGGTTCAATCCTTCATTTCAAACTGATCCTAACTAGAGTTCGTTACTGTCTACAAAGTGTTGACATATTTGATTTTATTACCTGCACTTTAGGGACAGCGGTTTGTTACGGTAGAGGTAACGCACTTCTCTTCATTTGCTGTCGTGGCGAGACCATTGAAACACGGCTTCAGAGTAAGGAAAGGCGAATCATCACCCCTGACATCCTCAGAGCAGACAGGGATTGAGATCAACCTTCCTGAGGACTGTATCCCTGAAGAGCAGGAGATCTCGTTTACTGTAAGCAAATATTTCTGTGTTATTGTAGGGTCAAAATTAGCGTTATTTGTGCACTAACAGATGACATATTGTTTCTCATTCTATTCAAGTAAGCGTCGACGAAAAAAGCCCAAGAAATGACATCTGTGGAATCAGTCAGTTTCTTTCCTAATTTAAAAACAAAAACATAATTATTATGCATAGCACTTAATCTTCGACATTTGTTAATTTAATTACAAGACTGTTTAGATTAATGTCTATGGTACTTTTATATTCAGGTGTATGTATTGCGCCTTTGTCGCAAGGGAGCTTACCCGACTTGGCATAGATATCGCCGCCTTGAGCGAAACCCGACTTCCAGATGAAGGTCAACTACAAGAAGACGCTGGAGGTGTATTAAATACATCTTAATATATATTAAGTGTTTGGGGTCAGTGACGAGTCATTTTCTTCTTTTCTGTCCAATAAAGGTGACGCCAGTCGACAGAGACACACTTGCGTGTGCTGGGATGGAGGATGCAGTAGACAACATGAGTCATATTCTCAACTTTTTTAAAGGCAGCGACCTACTGTTGAACCGCCCCGCTACTGTTGTTCTGCCCCTGTCACCCGGAGAAGAAGACAGCCAAGTCCGTGTCCTCAGCTGCGATGAGAACGGAGACTGGGAAGACGTCACCAGTAAAGTGGAGAATGTCGTCCTACAGGGATCAAAGGTGGCTTTCCAGACAGACCGACTCAGTTCTGGGTAAGTAGACATTAAGCCTTCAACAAATCTTGAGTTGTCTTAGTCTGTATTGTTTTTTGTTTGCTGAGCAACACTTCCACTTACCTTGTAACGTCATCAAGTTTTACAAAGTAGAACGCCTGTGATTATGTAGACTATGACATTGAGATAATACACATGGTGAATTTTCCAGTGATGTAGTGACATGTGATGATTTATTCTATGACTGACTGACAATTATTACACTTCAGTTTTGTCGTTCTTCGCTGCCGTGACGGGACGGATGTAAGTGGGATCGTCAACCTGGTGACGAGAAACGTCCGGGCCCGACGCGTCAGGACTGTCATCTTCAAGAAGTGGAAGGAACCCCGGGAGGACGGCGTCATGACTGCCCGGATGGAGTGTGTGCTGGAGGAGTCTGTGGACGATCGCATAAGTCGCACCCAAACCGAGGACAAATACGAGCTGCAGGTAAGCAGTATCTTTTCAGAAAGTCGTTTTTCTTCTTACACATATCGTACGATGTCTGTACATCGCCCCTTAAGAGTTGCCACTAGTTTAAGTTTGGAATGGAGCTGTATTGATAATTACGTCACGGTCACAGTTGGAAACAGGGGACCCGTCGGGTATTTTGCATGCTGTTTTATTGCACTTTTGGGCGTGACCCCTACGAGGTCTCGTGGGACACCTATGACTACCGGGCTATTTTGGGGCACTACCGGGCCCCGGCTCTTTTGACTCACAGTTAAAAGCAACCCGGGACCAGGCGACACGTGGTACTCCCTTGTATGCGGCAATCCACCGGGACAATTTTGTGGCCTCAGAGCTCAGCCGGAGCTACACCCCCTAATGGCAATTTTGCAAGCGTGACATGTTCGATCCTTTCCAAATAGGAAGGCACACCAACCCCTCCAGTCGCCATGCTGGAAAACGAGACCGTCTGCGCCATCTTCCACGGAAACATCCGCCCTGATGTGGAAGAGGTGAACGGCATGTATGGAGTCAACTTTAAGTTCTACTGCGAGAGAACACGTAGGCTGGAATTCGATGTGAAGGTGTTGGATTTGGGCGAAGACTTATTCTCCATGGTCGAGCTGTACCCGGGACCAAGGGAAAATTATCACACGATGAGTGCCTGGGAAATGGCTGAGCCCGCAACGCCCCTCGCGGTTGCTGGAATAACTACACCCAGAGTGAGTATTATGTACATACTTTGTGATCAGAGTATTGCCAGGAACGTTCAGAACCTTTTATAGATGAATTTTAATTGGGAATTAAAACTTTTGTCGTCAGTTAGCCAGCATTGGTCCTAAAGTCATCTGTGAATGCTAAACAAATTATGTCTATTTATCAATCAAATCGTCAAATGTGAAAGCAATATTCTGCTTACTTCCGAGCAACAATAAAACATTAATATTTTTCACCGTTAGAACCAAGACGTCAGCATTCAGCCACCAGAAGATAGTGGTCGAGAGAACGAGTCAGGGGAATCAGAGGAAAGTGGTCGAGAGCAGAACGGTGAGGAATCAGAAGAAAGCGGCGCTGTTGGTGGCAATGGATTCAATGAACAACTGAACAGGTACGATAATGTTTTAAAATGCACCACAAAGTAAAATCGTTTGTTTTCTGTAGTCACACAACTTTGCACATGGTTTTTTGTTTTATATTTGTACCCAAAACCTCATTTTACCACCTTGGATTCGAATCTTTTTCGTCTAACATTTCTGTTGTTTCTACTTTCTCCACATTCTCAGCAACTATCCTAGTGTGACAGTTGACAGCAGGCTCCCCATCATCGACTATGAACAGCTAGACTTCCCGGGGACGTCCCTTATTGGCCAGGGAGCGTTCGGGTCTGTGAAGAAGGCCTTTTATCGGAGATGGAGACAGGAAGTAGCTGTCAAAAGTCTGACCCTTGAAATATATGGAACGTACGTGCGACAGAGTTTTCTGGAACCTTTATTGGAAATGAAAAATAAATGTGTTTATCAAAGAATATATAGAAGAGTTATGCTGATAACCAATTTGTTTTTGTTTGTTTTTGTGTGTTTTGCTGACCTTTATTTGATGATTTTCGTTCCCGGAAGCTATTGAGTCTGGTCTCGGACAAAAATGTAGCATACGTTTTCCATCGGCGGACGTAAGATGTCGTAAATTTGTCAATACAAAAACAAAAAGAGTTATGTGACTTTTGAATCTTGACATCAGAAAATGCACCAAAAAGCAGTTACTTAATAGGCAACTGGATATGATTTTCCAAATTATGTCCAGTCGCTTTAGTAACTACTTTTGGGCGTATCTTATTACCTGGATGTTTTACCTTCATCGACGCACCATAAAATGTTTTGACTTTTGCCTTACCACAGAAGTGAGCAAGAGCTGCTGTACTCTGAGGCGAGGAAGCTGAACGTGGGGAGTCGGTCAGACTACGTCATTCGTCTCTTGGGCATCTGCCTCCAGCCACAATTCGCCATCGTGATGCCCTTCATGGAGAACGGATCCCTAACCGACCTACTACAAAACATCGACGTGCCCTGGGCCCTGAGGTACAGAATGGCACGTGAGACAGCCATGGGGATGACCTTTCTGCACAGCCAGGATCCACAGATCATCCACTGTGATCTGAAGGCAGAAAACGTTCTACTTGATGGCGATTTCCACGTGAAGGTATTACGCGATACACATACTTGTCTCAGATATAGTAGTCATCCTTTTTATGAATTTAGAACCAAGGACGTTGTTAGAACCAACCAATCTTTGAGTATTTTTTTTTCCTATCGGTGACTTTCTACAAGTAGTATGCATGAAAAATGGTGTTTGTTCCTTTGGAGAGAGTGAAACTGATTGTTTCTTTATCTTTTGTTCATTGTACAGGGTTCTAAATATGCTGTCAGCCGTTCTAACCTAACTTTCCATTAGATTTCAGACTTTGGCCTTTCCAAATGGAAGATGCAGTCCCGCATCGTGACTGAAAAGAGCCCGATGGGCGGGACCCCCACGCATGTTCCACCGGAGTTCTTTGACACAGACGCCGGTCCAACCGACAAGGCTGATGTGTACAGGTAACTGTAATTATATTTTTGCTGCAAATGACTCAATCAACTGAATGTGATAATGAAGGTAGAACCTGTGAATATCCTAGTTATATAGAACCTTTTTAGAGGCTTCTTACTTAAAAGAGTTGTTTGATTTCTTAGTTTGAGTTTTTACAGACTTTTCTGATGATTTCAGTTTTGGTGTACTGCTGTGGGAGATTGCAACTCGAAGAAGGCCCTATCGAGGTACGTACATTTTTTTATTACGATTCAGTCCACATGATAACTTTGCCTTTCTCCTAATGTGATGGACCTGTCTCTGGATACATGGTAGAATTCATGTACTCCGGCCTTTCTCTATAACGTATTCATAACATACCTAAATTCTATCAATACGTCCTACAGATGCCCAAGGCAGATTGAACATCAGCACGCCACTCAGTTGTTACGTGACAGGCGGAGGGCGGCCGGACATGTCCCTGGTACCCACAGACGTGCCGGGTGTAGACACTGTTAACCAACTGATGCAAGCATGTTGGAGTCAGAGTCCAGATGACAGGCCTTCGTTCCAGGGTAAGAATGCTGCATTCGCAGTACTCCAATTTCGCCATGAATATAGTGAAACAACAAAATGTGTGAAGAAACTGTATATCTGAATAGAAATTGTTGGACATCTTTGATGCATAAAGTTTCTATAACTTGATTTGTGAAATACCGTGGCAAACATTTTATTCAATCAATTCATTCATGTTTTGATGATTAATACTTCGAATTTTTCTGCCATTAATTAACAGAATGCGTGGACCAACTGCGTGACGTAAACGACTTATCCAGTGATGAGGACGTCCTAGAGGCCATCATCAACGTACGGCGGGAGAAAAAGGTAAAACAAAATGCATTTCAAATCGCTATTATAAAGATGTACGGCTTTATACACCGTTCACGCAGCTTAATACAGAAGAATTTAGTACATGTAGACAAGATTGTTCAAATCATTATTTATTGACTGGATTAATCAGATCTCAACCTTTTAACTGTGAAGGAGTTTGACAGGCGCTAATTGTTAATGTTGTTTGCCTTTATTGCAGGCTGTCAAGTAGATCATTCCGCAATACGTCAAAGACAGCAAAGCAGATGATTTGGACACGGAAAGTTTCTATGCGTATGCCGAGACTTAGAAAGTTTAGACGTTAAGTCTTGCCTAGTCGGTTGTTATGCGGTGACTTTGTTTCATCAAAGTATATTTGATTGTCAAAGTACTTTAAGTAAGATGAGTAAATATCTTAGCAGGTGGATTTTTCACTATTAAAAGAAGCTAATTACTGATGGGTTTGTTTGCGAACATGGTGACTAAAACACATGGATTTCATGGTCTTCTTTTCGTGGTTGTAGATAATGTCTTTCGCAGCAGAAGACACGTTTTCCAAATCGAAGATTTCTTGTAAATTATAATTCGAGAAATATTCATCTGCTGGTAGATGGTTGCGGTGGTTTGCAATGTGCACTATCGGAATTACCATACACTATGTGTCAGGATTAGGGCAGGCGGTACGGACACAAACCGCGTATATGAATATAATTCTTAGAGACAAGTAGGGAGACAAATTTACAATATGTTTAATTCAGACAGGCTGGAAGAAAGTTTCTTGAACGCCTTGACCTATAAACTTATGCAGTAATACCAGTTTGCTTTGTATGTCGTTTGGTGCTTTAACTTAAACAATTGTACTTCCTTTTCATAAATCAAGAACGATCGCGGTAGCAGACATTTTAGGTTAAGGTGTTATCATGCAAAGTTACAGAGCAGGAATACGGATTTGTAGGGACAACATTCCCAACATATGTTGAAGGTAACCATATGTATACGTCAAAGAAATCCATACTCAGCTCAAACCAAATATGTTCAAATGTTTGCTACACCAATACAATCATTTTTTTTACATTCATGTATTTTTCCATTGTTTTTATCTACACTTCATTGGATAAGAAGACATGACTGGGAAATACAAAAGAATTCAATATTTCCAATTGTAAGAACTACCCATTAAGTAATATATGAAACATCAAATGACATGCGTTCATTGACATCGATATGACTACGTACTCGTATATGTAATATTATTTCAATGCAAGCAAATGAAACACTTAGCAAACTCCAGTAAAATTTTACTTCCTTGCATGATAGAGGTACGCCAAATCAATACTATTGTTTATACATCAATGGCAAAGCGTCAACTACTTAAACACAATGAGGTACTCTGGATATGCATCATTGTCATGAAACACAACAAAAATGCTTGGATTGTTCATGTTGTCCACGACGGAGTCAAAGCGAACTACTGCATTTGCCGGATTCTTCGCCGGCGGTTCCAGCATACCATGCCTTCCCGTCGTGTACTCTCCCACGATGACTCTCGCTTGGTAGATGTACTTGTTGCCTTGCGTGTCTGGTGGGGAGTACGTGGCTTGTGCTGAGTAGCTGGCGCTTTTGGCGAAGTACACACCCTTCCCATAGGCTGTAGCTGAAATAAACAGACGTTACAAGTTAAGTATTGGATGTTTAAAGTTAGAAAAATGTTTCTTTAAATCATGGATGCTATCAACAATGTAAACCCTAGCAATGCAAACATTTGCATGCTGCATAATGAAACACACAATGTCAGCTAGACCATGAGCCATATGACGTACCATTTTTCCCACAGTAGCTCCTGTTGAATCCACCTTGATTTATGTTGTCCACCACCTCTTCTGCCGTTCCGTGATACAGGAGCTCTTCGATTTTACTGTTAGTAAAGGTAAGAAATGCACATTATTGATGAGCCATGGTAAAAAGATTCTGGTCTGTAATACTAATCAACATTTAAGACACATTTTTGCACCAAAATCAGTAATTGAGTGTGCACATTGAGAAAGTGTCATCCTACCAATTCTAAAATGATTTTGTGATGAGTGAATGATATTTGAGAACAGTAAGTTTAAATGAAATCTATAATATAAACCTATATTACATTGAATGATCGTCTGAGAAAAATATCTTGTACCAAATGATATAGAAGTGGTTGGGTTTGACTCACCTTCTAGGACACGTTTTCCTCCTCTCCTGCAACTCCGATATGTAAGCTTTATACTTTGCCTCATTTTGTACCCGGGATATGGATACAATCTGAGGCTGATAGCCGACACTGGAGAGGAAGCTTCTCTCCACGTCCTGGTACTCCGGTGACGATGCATCAAGTTTGTACATGTAGGCGCCCGTGATTCCCGTTGGGTGTGGTGCCCAGTAGTCAGGGACCTTGATGATGTGTTTCTCCAATTTCTCTGTGAAATCAAAACAAAACATCTTACAGTATGATTAGGATTGTGAGAAAGAATCATCTTTTTCCTTTACTTAAACTTGTCAGTTTAGATTTTTTTCAAATGTGTACAAATGTGTATAATTGTGTGTGTAGTTTGTGTTCTTGTGTTTGTATGGCCTCTTCTAGGGCTGTATACCTGAAATAAAGAAATTCAATTCAATTCTTAAACGATGGAAATAGTAGCTACGCACACGCTTCTTTGTAAAAGTACTCACCTAGTTCATAAGCTGCTAGCTTCTCTCGCAGAAAACTCTCAATTATCCTTCGCACCTCAGCAACATCATCTTTTAGTCCTACCATTTCAATATTATGACCTGTAGGAAGAAAAAGTGGAAAATAAAGGAATTGAAAACAAGACTATTTACATGTTGCATAAGTGCAAAGTCACTGACCACAGAGTAGCCATCAGTTTCAATGATGAAGGCTTTGTTGAAGGCTTTTATTTATTTCGACCACTGTCTTGAACGTACCTGTAATTGTCACAAGAGCAAGGTTGTCTGCCCCCATTTGGATAATGCTGTCCTTCTCATTTTCTTCCAAGTGCCGTATGGTCGCTTTAAGGCGGTCGTCATCCACACATCCCCTTGTCATGTAGCTGTCGATGGTTTGAGAAACTTCTTGTTTGGCGTTGTCCATGTCTCTTTTATTGCAGGCATAGAATTTCACCTCAAAGGCTTGTTCCACGTCTGACTTTGGTGATATTTTGGCTTTGGAAAAATAACCAGCACATTAGTATGCTGACTCATCATTAAGTTAAAAGGATGTTATGTGTCTTTTGTGAAGTGATCCCTTCTCTTCATTCAGTGTAGAAATCACAATGACAACAAGAACTTTGCCTGATGAGGTACACCACTAGCTAGTTAAATTTTGTATCTGAGGTCTAAGTGCCTTTATGTGAATATTTATGGAAATAAGGATGGCAGAACTTACCAGCAGGAGGTGCTGGGGCCACTGGCACAATCGATGGTTTTGGTACTGGAGCAATCGGTGCTTTTGGCAGGGAAGCTTTCAACGCTTGCTGAAATTCTGCAACCATTTGTTGTTGAAAAACTGTCACTCTTACAAGCTTCACTTTGCTAGGGCTGTGTGTGATGGCGAAATCTCTAATCCCTAGGATTGTTTCCCTCGCAGCATCCGCAACACTTACACCAAATCCGCCTGGAAAGAACAGCCGTGTGGCAATATAATCGCAATAACAATACATTATTAGTGGGCATAATTCGCCACACAATTAGGGGTTGTCTTGGTTTAGAATGTAGTTTGTCTAAGGTACAAGCTGTTTGGATGAGTTTTGCTCTCTCCTACTAAATTCTATTGGTAAATGTCTTAAGAATAAGCTATCAAGAGCTTACAACGAACCAAAACAACTCCATGGTTAGTGTAAGATTGGGATTTATAAGATATTCGGTGAATAGTTGTGCTCTTAAAATGATAATGCCAGTATTTACCTGTACCGATGGCCGGGAAGGATACTGATGCAAGTCCTCTCCCTTCAGCCCGTAGCAAACACTCCAGCACCCTCCCTTTCATGACATTTGCATTTGGACACACCGCGTGTATGACCTTCTTGCACGGAAGTGTACCCCCATCTAAACACAGAACCAACACACAACACAATGTTAAACTGCATTGGAATTAAAGTCAGCATCAAAAGATTTCTTGACCATTTAATCGCAAAGTTGTGGACATTTGCTGGTTACTGCAAGCTTTGACTACAAGCCAACACGTTGTTAACAACTAATCAAGTAGCCCTTACCTGTCAGTAGCACTTCATTTTGTCGCTGATTCCAGGACGTTTTGCACTCAGTTCTTATCGTTGCACCTCCCACTTTTTCGAGGGCATTGCCAACAGCAAAGAATCCTTGAGGGAGAGAAAGATTATTTGGTAAGATCGTTTATTTGATACCCCGTACGCACATGGACGCTACGCTACGGTTGGAAGCAAATATCTGGTCAATATATTATCAGGTCACACAAATGCATGATCTGTTCTGGCTATACGATTGTCTTAGATACTGGGCACCATAAAGGTGTCGTAATCATGTCCGAAGAGTGTTAACCCTATTCAGACCGGGGGGGGGGGGCTTTTGAGGCCCGCGCCATTTTCGATGTCCTATAACGCCAGAACGGCTTACGCTAGAGCCACCAAATTTGTTGAGTTTTCCTAAAATATTGTTGGCAACAATTTTACGAAGTTTGCCAAATTTTCCATTTTTTCGTGTTGCCATGGCAACCGTTTGTTGACAGGCTGTTTTGCCAAAAATCACTATTTTTGGTTCTAACAATGTATTTTTCACATTTATTTGCTATATTACTGCTATTTTGTTACATAAATAAAATCTAATATTATTTAGCATATCTTTCATAATTATATATGCATAAATTATGCTAATTTGATGACGCCATCAGCCCAAAATCCAAGATGGCGGACCGTATGGCCAGATCAAGAATAACAAGCTAATTATCCCTTAAAATTTGTAACTACCTGGTATTTTTTCATCAAAAACCATCTAAATAAATGAATAGAGTCTATTTCCATTGCCCTTTGTGATTATTTGTTGCAAAAAAAGTATTTTTAAAAATTCAAGGTGGTGGATATAATATGGCGGAGCCCAACTGGTATTTTAGATGTGCATGACGTCATTTTATGACGTCATTTTGACGTCATTGATGTTGCTATTGGCAACGCAAGTTGAAATAAACATTATTATTCTGTTATCTGCACTTGTTGTTACATTTTTATAGAATAACTTGAAGTTTTCTGAGAATACCCTTTTTTCATTGGTCCGGCCAATATAATCAAATTGATGACGTCATAATTACGTCATCTTACGTCAACGTAACGTCAAACGTCAAATACTTGTCAGATATTATGTCGATATTATGTACTGAAAATTCAGTGGCCCTACGGCATGTCGTTTTAGAGTTATAGGACTTCAAAGTGGAGGGCCTCAAAAGCCCCCCCCCCGGTCCAGGGATGACCAAAAAAGCCCGGTCTGAATAGGGTTAAGGGACCGCCCAAAACAAACAGCTTTGCCACTCAACAAATCCCAATGTTAAATGGAAGCGGCAGAACAAGTTGTCCTACCTCCATCGGTATTAACAGGATTGACGATGGCGTCTGTTGTCTCCTTAGCTAGGTCCCCATGTTGTATTTCCACAGCAACAGAACCAATCTGACATAAAGGTGCCCCTAGTGTTGATAGAATAGATGGCAGTGAGAATTTTTTATTTATTGAACAACAAAGCACAGAATAGGAAAGAGGTAATGCACTCTAGCAGACATACTAGTATTATCACCACTTATATACTAGTGACATACTAGTACTATCACCATTTATCACCAATAAAAAGTTGAGAAAAACTTACAATCCATGATCTTTGGATACATTAGATTAATTGACCCATTCCCGATCATAACAATGATTTTCACAAGCCTTAGGGGAGAACGAGCAAACCTTTTTGATATTCAGATAACATATTTGAATTTTAATGTTGTCTAGACTCTACTTACGAGGAATATGGCTTGTTGTGGTGTACTGTTGCATCGTTGAGTGGAAGGGTCCCAACGTTTTATTGTCGAAGACGGTGACCCGCACAAGTTGTAAGCTCTTTGGGTTGCATTGTGAGCTGAACTCCTGGACCCCACTATAAATCCCACTTGCACTTTCAACCTGAGACATTGTGCCACCTGAAATACACCAAAGGCGCATCTGTCGTCATACCTTTAATTGGGATGACATACCGTTGAATGTCACTTATTCATTCGCTCCAAATGGTCTTGGTTGATAAGTATCAAATTTAGAGCCATTAGAAAAAATCTCGTGATCTAGAATAACCAACATTATGTTTTATGTTGAGTATGTGAATGTAAAATACCTGTTCCTATTGCTGGAAACGCTATGGACGTCATTCCTAGTTGGTCAGCAGTCCTAAGACAGGATACTACTGAGTCCATGAGCTCAGAGGAGCTTGGTAATACCATGTGGGCGACCTTTTTGCTTGGAAGTGTTCCGGCGCCTATAAAAATACAAAATGCATTGGTTTATAGTAGTTCAAGCAATGACTGAAGCCTCATCTGTAGGCAAAGTAGTGGAACTCTTCTCGATCCCTTAATCGTAAAGAAAACACTGCGATTAACATGGTTGTAGCATACATTTGATCTGTTCAAAATAATCCACTATTGTTATCTTTAACTCACTTCATAATATCATAAAGCACTGTTCTACATACCTGTGAAAACCACTTTGCCGGTACGGTTTGGCCATGCTATCTTTAGCTCATCAGCAATTGACTGTCCTCCTGCTTTTACAAGGGCATTTGTTACCGCTGTAAACTCTGTGAAGAACAGGGTATTTTCAAAATGATTAGAAAGTCGTCAACAGAGAGTCTTCTTTTTAAAATTTGATAGTGTGACATATGTAAAACATTCGCATAAAAGGCATGTTCATATTTCTACTTGCATGTGAGTGAACGCAACTGTCTTACTCATATCCTTGAGAATAGCGCTGACAAGAACGTCTGTTCCCTCTTTACAGATATCGCCTTGTTGAACCTGCATTTTGATGGAACCAAAGCTCATCTCTTGTTGACCCGGGGATGGCGTTGTTATACCTGCATGTACAATATAGGTGGATATATTTCAACGTAGTATTTAATTTCGATATTGATTTAAACAGCCTCATTCAAATCTTACACGTTGAATAGAATTCGTGAAGCACACACATTCGTTTCTATTTCTTTACTCTACAGAACAAAAGTAATAAAATTGAAATTTAAGTGCCCTGCCATTGGTCTTTCATCATAGCAGAATGCTTAACTTTCTTCCAATACAAAGGTATACACGTTGATCCTGAAAATTCGTATACCGTGTATACCTTTGTGTTGGAAGAAAGTTCAGCATTGTATATGTACAATGATTATGTATAATGATTACTACCATCACAGATGAGCGTCTATGATAGCAGTTATACACGTATCTTAAATGGTCTTTTACTATTAAAGCCGTGGTTTGATACCCCAGTTATTGCTTTTAATCTCACCTGCGGCAGAAGAGGTGTCCATAGGGGAACGGAATTCAGCCTCGTAGTCTCTGACCTCAGCATGTCAGTTATGCTGCGAGGTGGCAGCCCCACCAGCTGACTACGCCAGCGTCGGGCCCACTACCCGTCATGGCGGAACTTAATCATGTAACGACACCGACTGGAAGCATTAGGACTGACCTTTCTCGGAATCGACCATTGCGCGCTACAGATAAACGAGTACTGAATTTCCGTAACAAGGTACGCGTCGCGACCTGGAATGTACAAACCCTTCTTCGAACAGGCTATGCAACACTTCTGTCGCACGAACTCACCAAATATGACCTCAGTCTGGCGGGCATCTGCGAAGTCAGATGGCCCGGCTCAGGAGAGACCATTGTTGGAGACCACACCTTCATATGGAGCGGCCCTGAGGACAGAACCGGCCTCTACGGTGTAGCCCTAGCAATTCCCTCACGGCTGAGAGGCTCACTCATCAGCTGGAAACCCATCTCTGACAGACTGCTCACAGCCCGTCTCCTTCACACACATGGAAAGATGACTGTCATTGTCGCCTACGCGCCAACAGAGGTAGCCGAGGACACTGACAAGGATGCGTTCTACGACCAGCTGCAGGAAGCTGTCCAAGATGCTCCACCGCATGACATCACCCTCGTTCTCACCGATGCTAATGCCACCCTTTCAGCTAACACCCACCCCTCTGCCCAGCAGGATGCGATGGGCCCCATATCTGTGGACACAACTACTAACGACAACGGAAACCGCCTACTGGAACTCTGCAGAGCTACTAACCTCTGCATCGCTGACACCTGGTTTCCACGCAAGAGGATCCATCACTGGACCTGGTACAGCCCTGACGGAAGAACCAGAAAAGCCATCGACCACATCCTCATCTCTGGCCGCTGGAAGTCATTCATCACCAACTGCCGAGTCTACAGAGGTGCCCAGCTTGGCAACACAGACCACAGGCTGCTGATGGCCCACATGCGACTCAAGCTTAAAGCCGACCCTTCCTCCAAAAAGCAAGTACGAGTTGACTCCGCACGGCTCAAGGATCCCTTAATCCAAGAGGCCTTCAGCTGTGCCATCTCCAACAGGTACAACGCCCTAGCAATGGATGCCACGACGGACTGGCAGCTCTTTAAAGAAGAGGTCCTTAAAGCGACTGAGGAAACAGTTGGCAAGAGCAGACCCTCACCCAAGCAACCCTGGATCTCACCTGAGACTCTCGACATCATTGACTCACGCCGTGCTGCACGCTTACGTGGAGATCTGACGGAGTATCGCCGACTCAATGGAATCCGCAACATAGCTATTCGCCAGGACCGTGAGAAGTACTGGACGGATCAAGCTGCTAAGCTTGAAGCCGCAGCAGAGCGGAATGACCAGCGACAAGTCTACAGGCTCCTACGTCAAGCCAAGGCTGGCCCACGACAACGCAGTTTCCTCATCAAAGACAGCGTCGGCAACATCATCTCTACAGAGTCCGACTGTATCCACAGATGGAAGGAACATTTCAGCCAGCTGCTCAACCACCCCCCAGTACCAGAGGACCCTACACTCTCCGAAGCAGCCAGTGCGACTGATGCCACAAACGCAGACTGTCCCGTAACTCCTGTTACTCCGGACGAGGTGAAGGCTGCCCTGGGTAAACTGAAGAATGGGAAAGCCCCTGGGATCTGCAACATAACGGCTGAGATGCTGAAGGCAGGAGGGGATCACATGATTCAGTGGCTTACTCAGATAGTGAACCATGTGTGGGTCCTGGAGACACTCCCTGATGACTGGAGACGTGGGATCATCCTGCCGTTCTGGAAAAGGAAGGGAGACCAGCTGGTGTGCAGCAACCACAGAGGCATCACCCTACTCTCCATTCCAGGCAAGCTGTTCACCCGTATCCTCCTCACCAGAGCCATCCCTGCCATCAGGAGCAGGCGGCGCCTGCAACAGGCAGGCTTCATGCCAAACCGCTCCACCATCGACCACATTTCTGCACTCCGTCTGGCTATCGAGAAGGCCCGGGAGTTCAGAAAGGACCGTCACCTCTACATCGCATTCATCGACCTCCGAGCGGCGTTCGACACGGTAGACCACGCCTCCCTCTGGAAAATCCTGAGACTTCTTGGAGCACCTCAGAAGACAATTTCCCTCTTCCAGCAGCTGTACAACTCCGCGGAGAGCTGCGTCAGAGTAAACGGGAAAGAGTCCGAGTGGTTCTCCATCAACAGTGGGGTCAGACAAGGATGCGTGGCTGCACCGGATCTCTTCAACTGCATCATCGACTATCTGATGTCCAGGGTCTGTGAGCGTGTCCCCGGGGTATCTTTCGGGCAGTACAACCTGGCGGACATAGAGTATGCCGACGACACTTCCCTGCTTGCCGATGACCTGACCCGACTTCAAGACGCTCTCACAGTCTACGACGAGGAGGCCAAGAAGCTCGGACTCAGTATCAACTGGGGCAAGACGGAACTGATGCATGTTGGAGACGGCCCTGACCCTGAACCCTTCATCTTCAGCGGCTGCCCTGTCAAGTTTGTCTCCACATTCAAGTACCTGGGCTCTATCATCTCTAAGACTGGTGACTTGAAGCCAGAGATAAATCAACGACGTGCCCAGGCCTCCGCTGTCCTACAGTCCTTGTGGAAACCACTCTGGCGACACAGACATGTCTCCTTACAGACCAAACAGCGTGTGTACAACTCTTCCGTCGTATCAGTCCTTCTGTACGGCTCCGAAACCTGGCCTCTGAGCAACACCTTGGCAGCCCGTCTCGATGGGTTTGACAGCAGAGCCCTGAGGAGAATCACATGCACTCGCTGGCAAGAGCATGTGCGTAACAGCGACCTCCGGGAGCAGACCGGACAACCTCCTGCCTCTAGCCTCGCTGCCATGAGAAGAGTCCGCTGGTATGGCCATGTCCTTCGCCTCCCCCCAGAACACCCTACGAGAGCCCTGCTAGACTTCGATCCCAAGCAGGCAGGATGGCGGCGACCACGGGGGGCGCCTCGCACCCGCTGGATGGACGTGGTGACCAGAGATCTCCGCAGCATCAACATCACACCCCAGCAGGCGCAGCCAGCAGCATTGAACAGAGGGCGGTGGAGAACTCTAGTGCACGCAGTCGGCTCTACGCACCATGTGCAAGAGGATGAGTGAAGTGAGTGAAGTGAGTCTCTGACCATCTTCTGGAGGAAAATGGTGAGTTTGACGTGTTTCAGGCTGGAATTCGGGTTCTGGTGGATGAACTGCTCAATGCCATCTCGGATTGCTTTGGCTGACTCGATGGATGTCATCCCGTAGTTGCCTGTGTACCGAAACGGTAGACTCAATGACATGTGCTACAATAGCTCTTCTTGTAAACAGACATAAATGATCCACTGCTCACTGAGTCACATGTTCTATCTGCATAACGTTAACGTGACGTCACGGCAGCAGTGGGTTGCTCATTTCTTGACAAAGACTGGTGCTGTTCAGTCAAAAATTTGGGTGAGTCCAATTTTTGTGTTGAATACAGTTAAACTAGTCCAAGAATGACTTCTAACAACACAGATGAACTTTCAAGTTGATATAAATGTTTGTATTGATATGCCCTGACCTAAGATTACTAAAATGTAAAATATCGTGCCCCTACAATCATTATTTCAATCATATTGCAATACTGACAATAGTTTGTTACTATCATGGTAGAGACACCACGCTTATTACAAACTAATGCCAGTATTGCAGTTACCTGTCCCAATCGCAGGAAATGCAATTGATGTCATTCCGGCTTGTGTACTGAGGACAAGACACTGGCAGACTGCATCCTTTAGCTTATGCTTTGGAGGAAGCTCCATATGGGCAACCTTTTTACACTGTAGTGTACCTGCGTCTGAAACAATGATAACATGAATAGGCATATGTTGCAAGTGCTCGTAAGTCATACATCTTGCACTTTGAACGATGCTGACATACTGTCATACACTGTGATACATTGTAGAATATCGGAAGCTGAACTGAAATGGAAAAAAAATCTAGTAAATAATGATTTGATTACTTAGAGTACCTGATAGAACAACGCCGTTGAGCCTTTTGCTCCAATCCGAATTGAAGTTGCCCTTGACAGATGGACCTCCAGCTTTTGAAAGGGCATCACCGACAACTGTAAAGGCTGAAAATAATAATCGTACCATCATTATGTTATGAAACATGACGGTATTGAGCTATTTACTCACATTTATTTATTTACTCACATTGTGATTTTAACTTTTGGAAATGTATCATGAAAAGGACCACTTAAGTATTACTGCTAAATAGATGATCACAGATTGTTTGCTTTGTAACACAAAATTGTTCAACCAGTGTCGGATTCTATCATTTTTGTCTGATGTTTTGGTCAATTATCCAAGACTCCAAAATAGCTGTGCATTGATTACTAGTGGTACCTACCTGAGTTGTCGGTGACGGGGTTAACAATCACATCCGCTGTCTCTGACTCGATGTTGCCTTGCTCAATATGTACAGAGATATGTCCAATCTTCGGACCACCTGTTGTTTGGGGGATAAGAGATCGGTAATCACATAAAGAGCCCTATAAGCGAAAAGATATATTCCTGTTTCATCAAATAAAATGATATAGATTGAAACGCTTCTTACAGATACGAATTGAACTGTTTGCTTACCATGGTCAGGAGATGGTTTGGAGGGCCGCAGGCCTTTTAGTGTTGCTTTCTGAAAAATTTTTAAACATCTATACATCATGACATGTCTTCATGAGGATTAGTAGTTACCTTATTACCACAATTTAATAGCGTGTCTGTTGTCTCTAGCGTAAGTACGCATGATCATGATAGTTGTACTAGACCTTCCCATTTCTGACCCTTGAACTATGCTTTAAATTTTATCAAAATTGTTGTTCATCGAATGGTAGTTGAATAGAGAAGATTGTAAGAGATGAATCAAACCATTAGACTGACCCCTCTTGGTGACGGTGTCCAGGTCTCACAGTCCCACCGTAGTGCGCAACTCTTGTTCTCTTCTATCCCCTTTAAAAGCTTCTTGAATGTGTCGTCATTGAACAGCTTTGCAAGCCCTGAAAAATACAGAGTCGGTAAAGACATTATCTGACAAATATAAAAGAGCATTGTTGACTTCCGATCAATGGCGTACCATAATAAGGTCGCAACTATAACATTGAAATTGTCATCGTGAGGAAATGCAAAGAAATAAAAGCACTGCACATGTTTTGTTACAGATGAATGAAATATGTCAATTATGTAACAATTAGCTTCTCACCTGGTTTCTTGTACTGCGCTGTAGTCTCTATAACCTTTGATGCAAGACCCTTGATTTCATCCGACACCTTCTTCATTCTATCTTTAGGTCCTTGTATCTTGAATCTTGTTCCCATATCATCAATCGAAACGTCATTGTCAAGTTCAATCTTTCTCAGTTGATCCTTCTGTCGTTTTACCAGAACGTAGACAATTGGTCTTTCTAAATCAACAAAGGACGTTTCAAAAGAATGCTGCTTCAAGAACTCTTCCAACTTCCCATCAATATCGCCAACTTCACGAATAAGGCCCACAATTTTAACCTTACCCGACGTTTTGTCGTATGATATTTTGGCATTGTTCTTTGCACCATCGTTACTCCTTTTTACGAAATGATCCCAGTCACTGAGTATCAGGATTTGTTTAGGAATGTTCCTACTAGTTTCTTTGAATGTAGATCTAACACAACTTTCTGCGATCCTGACGGTGCTTTTGTCCACACCTACAATTAACACTTCGTTATTTTCTACAGAAAAGAGGGCGCCGTTCTGCACGTTTGCCTCCGCAAAAACCCTTTCAATGACTTTCTTCGCATTATCTCTGGAGAGAATATACTGTAGTTCGTCGGATATTGACCATCTATACTCCTTGAACTCTTGCAACTTCTCATTGAGATTGTCGCGCGCTTGCGTCGTTTCGTGATCCACCCCGTCGATGGTGATTTTGTGATGATCATGGTCGATATCGACGTCAACGTTTGGGAACTCTGCCTTAATGCTCAGAAGTTGTTTCTCCAACAGGCGTAGCTTTGACGGCTGAATATCAACCAAGTTTAGTTCATTGCGTTTTATGACCCGATGAACGTCAGGGTCGAATGGGGTCTTAGACGATGTTAAGAAATCGGTGTCGGTTACAGTGCCGAGTGCACTAAAGTGCGGACACACAGAGACACTCCCGCAGTCAAACTGGTGAAATGGTTTCTGCACGACTCTCTGGACGACTGCGAGGACAATAAAAAGCAATACTTATACAGCAAATAGTCTTTCAGCATTAAAGACTGTAGTCAGATGTGCGTTCATATCACTATCATTCACACTACACTATTTTCCGAAAAGCATAGGGTTGATAATGAAGCATCGATAGGATGTAAACTACAGCTGCTGTCAATGTAGGAATGATTCACAGGTTAACTTACCACATGGCAGAAAGTGATTGTTTAAGATCATTAAATGTCTGAATAGGTAAAGCATTTACCTGCCGGATCTTTGAAACTTATGATAGCCGTTCCCTTCTTCTTGTCCATGTTGATGTCCAGCACCTTACCCCCACCGCTTCTTTCGGTGTTCTCGAAGTAGTTGAGAAGAAGATCCCGTGTGATCCCAGACTGCTTGGTGATCCCAGACAGCTGCACACTCCTGGTCACGACCATGGGGCTGACGGAGACAGCTAGGTCACCCTGTTTGGCTTTCGTTCCTATTTCATGCCTTGTTTCCCCATCTATAACAAAATATAGGGATGAACTATGGATTGACTCCATCAGCTTCCATCACACACACATGCTTCGTTTACACTAAAAACATTCAAGCTCAAGTTACTTTTAAAAACTCACCTATGTCATGGAACAGAGACACGACTGCCACAGACTCATCATCGCCAAGATATACCCCAGCTATATGGAGTGTGCCTTTGGAATCTTTGCCTTCTAAGTAGTCTCTAAGATGGCCACGGCTGCAGCCTGCTGGGATGCCCTGTGTACACATAAAAACCCAGCTGTAATTGTTTGACATTGCTGGAATTTGCAGCATAACAAAGCAAAATCTGTAAAGAAAAACAACAAGATGAGGTTTAATTCGAAAATATAGGAAGTCACCGTTTATATAGATAGCTACTATATTCCTTGCCGTACGTTATGCATAATCAACAGATATAGCAGGCGATGCAACTTTAATATCTTTGGCTAAAAAGAACAAAGCTATAAGAAACAGACTGTACCTTTATCAGAAGGCTTCTGCGATCAATAAGGCTTAACTTCTCCGCGACTGCAACTTCTTTTCCATCGATCGAATGTGAGGGTTTCTGGACTACATCGATGGCAGCTGTAAGAAAAAATCATTGATATTGTTGCATCAATAGACAAGATCCTTAATTAACTGAGTAACGATTAAGATATTAAGGCTGTTTGTATTTTAGGAGAGAGTGCTACCATCATCTGGAAACATGGAAGGATGCCTACTACTATTTTTATTCATATTTATTTAACGAGCGTAAGGCAAAAACCAACATTGCTTGTTTAGGTTTTCTCCTCCGATATACAAAATAAGAACACATAACAATAAGAACAATTAAATAATAAAAGGTAAAAATATCGCCATGGAACAGAGAGAAAGTACTAAATGACAGAAACATCAGCTGATGTAAAAGCGTGGGGCTAATCAGAAAGGGCTAATTAACAAGGCTGAGTAGGAAGTCCATATAAATATGGGTAACTCCTAAAAGAGTCTTATAGTGTTAACCATTACCTCGTTTATTTTTGAACGTGATATAGAATACTCCTTGAGGGGTTTTCTTGATTGTCCCATCAATGGGACCTCCACCATTACGCCTGTTTTCGAAGTAAGTCTTGAGGCGATCCTCGGCGATAGTTCCATCTGTGATAACTTCAATTGTTGGGCTCTCTGTACCGGTGAGGAAAATACCAGTCAAGAAGATGCAAAAGAATGATCTTGTAATATTGACCGTTTATTTACCATCCGTAAAAACATATACAAGTATTTTGCCAGTTAAACAGCTTTATAAGCTGGTTGGTTTGAGTAACATTAGAAGACACTTTCAAACTGGCTTTGTCAGTGCATTAATTTCCTAGATAGTATGATTGACAGGGGGAAAAGCTAATTCAACTTGGTGTGCTTTTTGGTCAGAAATACCGGGTTTAAAGACTTGTCCTCAATGAGACATTTTGACCTTTGGCAATTGTTATGTGGAGCCTTGGCCAGGCATTACTACGATATGTAAACAACACTTACTACGATTCCGAACGTGCAGCTGTGTTCCGTCCAGCTCATGAGAATGAGATAACACTTCACGAGCAACTGTAAATCAATCAATCAAACATAACCTTATTATTTTTAATCAGAAAATGTTAGGACTGTCATACTTGCAATTGATCCTCGCGCTGGCATATGTTTTTGGTAAGCAAGCGGTACATTGTGATTCTCACGTTTTATTTTAGCACTAGCTATTGAAATGCACAACCAATAGATATATTGTTTACACCGAACCCTGGAGGCCTGTCAATAGGTTGACAATGATAAATGCATGGTTGTGTACCAAACCCCCTTATAATGAATTCAATTACCAACCGTACCTAAGTATACACTTCCGATCTATTTGCTTACCATCGAAGTTCTCAAAGTTGATTACAAAGCAGTCGTCATCCTCGGCCATGGACGCGATTTGGCCACCATGGGACTTCTTGTTGCTAGAAAAGTACTTCCTCAAGGCTTCCTCATTGACTTGGTGCTCTTTGGTACGAAGTACTTCGATCGATGGAGTTTCTACAAATGAATATGATTTTCTAGTTTGCGAAATGAAATCTTACAACCGTTTTGTTTATTATCTCAAAAGACACTTAAAGAGCAAAAGCAAGAACTTAAAGTAATGCTGCATTGTGATAGATCATTTTTTGCTGCAGCATGTAAATTTTGAAATATTCTCCTCACAAGATCAGATGTGGAAAATGAATCTAAGATACAGCATACTTACAAATATGAAAATAATGAAAACTTATAAACAATCACGTAACAGAAGAAAAAAACTTCAATTCCTTATAGGCATGCATGGTCAGAGTTTTCTACATTTTCTGTCTAAAAGAATAGCTTATTCCAGTTACCGATTACTTATTACCACATCTTATTTGTATATTATGTCTATAAACTGGAAGTAGAATCTTACCTAGAAAATACTCGTTTGGGCCGTACGTTTCACCATCGCGACTTGATGCTAAATGGGAAATAAGATATTGATGCGTCAACATGGGGGGAGGCACTGCATCGCTAAAAGAGGAACATGCATATCGTCCTCTAACTCAAACTTGAGGAGCATGGTAACATGGTACTAAGTATTCAAGAAGGAATAAGCGGGTGAGATCAGGCGATATTGGCGTTGGTGCAGTACTTAATTTATTTCTCAATATGTTGGGAGGAATGTGAAAGGAAATTGGCCTTTTTCCAATGGGGACATTGTTGATTTTCTTAAACATCTCCTGTATTTTGCACACACCCCCCCATACACAATACAAAGCAAGGTAAACCCTCCAGACAACGATCGATATTTATGCACTCATGTCCAATACAGCACAAAAACACTTTAGAATAAATTATTTTGGACTTGAGCAAGAGTTAAAAAACCAATCCACATTAGCACCATTTTCATACCTTCACCAGGACTAGGTGACGACTGTTCATTGATTCCAAGAAAGGCAGGGTCCTATGCCCATCATGTAAACTGTATCTCTGTTATATACTTTGTTTGACCCTGGCCTCTTCCCTCATGACCTCAATGAAAAGCGGCCTGTAGGCCGATTTGAGCTTTCATGAATAAACAAACTAAGGTTCAAACAAACAAAACAAAACAAATCATAACTGTCAACATCAATTCTAAAGCAATCCCAACAAAATCCAATAATATGGTTCTCTCAAGCAAGACTGACTGAACTGCCATCAAAACTGAGCTTAAAGAATGTGGCAGGTATACAACAAATAAAACACCGACAAGCTAAATACAGTGGGACAACACAAGTGAGTTCGTAGACAAAACAAAGGCCTTAGTGGAAAAATGCATCACATCAAAGAAATTCCTAACCATGAATTAACCTCGAACACACATTAAACAAGTACTACAGTGCAGTACAAAACTCACGACAGGATGTCAATTATATTTGCACATAAACACAAGACCCCACACAAAGCGCCTAGCTAAATAAGATGTAGCCGGCAGTCTTAGCCATAAATGGCAAGCTAAAAATCTTATAACAAAATTTAAACTTGGTGCCTACATTTGCAACTCCCAATTTGCATGTAGCTCTGTTTATGCACGCGAAAACGACCACCTTACGCTTCCTCGTCCTTCTCACCGACCCATAATGCTTGACTTGAGCATTGAAAAAGTGCTGACAGATCTGATCCCACACAAAGTCAGTGAACCAGGTGCTTTGACAGCGAGAATTCGCAGACTTGCAATCGAAAAATGGCCTCAGCTATCGTCATATTTTGCCAAACATCATTGACGTCTAGATAAACGGTATCTGCATGGTTGCATGGCAAGACTAGAGTTGATAGAACTGATCATGGCTCTTTCAACAAAGGCCTTACCTATTTCATTTGCGGATGTGCTAAGTTTATGGAACACAATACATTCACAAATTTTCAATCACAAATCTTTGACGACTATTAGTACTAACTGAGAATCAGCGTTAACACGGGTTTAGAAAGAAGCGTCCCGATGACTGACAGACTGTCAAGATGATCACAACTATAATTGTATCAGAGGTAAACGCCTTCAATGGATGTCAAAGCCCATATAGAAACATCAACAAAAAGAAAGTAGCAGTGGGGGTAGGGGCATTCCGACTTGACGGATGTGGTTCCCTGCAACCCAAAGTCAGTAATGTTACTTGGACCGCTACTGTTCCCTCTTTGCATAAATCTCAATTTGAACACTCGAATGTTTGCTGATGATTGTGTTGTTGATAAAGAAATCAACAACGGCCAAGAATGCGTCATTTTCCAATCAGTTATTCACACAATAGACCTATGGCACCAAGACTGGCAAATGAACTTTCACCCATATAAATTCCACGTTATGCGATTCACACACAAGCAAGTCTAAACACTTTTGCTGCAAACTGGGAAGCCACGCACTATAATCAAAGAGTATCAATGTTGGTCCCAACACCCACATAACATTACATTCAAAGCCAAATTTCCAAATTTAGGTTGGCCAAACGCAGTTTATACTTATTGAGCTAAAAGCGTAAAATTAAGTGCATGCAGAGGCACTTGACCCTGCTGATGGGTATTATCTTCTACCTAAATAAGAACCAATTATCAAGACAATTCATCAAGGGCTTCTTCAGATAAGTACATACACACATATGCATGTACATTCACACACGCACACACAAAAACAAACACACACACATACATACATACAGACACACACACACACACACACATACATACATACAAACACACACACACATACGGACACACACACGCGGACACGTACAAACATAAACGCACGTGCGCGCATACATACAAACACACACACACATACATGCAAACACACACACAATATCATTAGCAATACCCTCCTCTGCTGTACATTCTTATTTTTACGCTTAACGCATTATAATGATTGTTACAGTAGTTTTGTAAAATCGAGTTAAATTCACAAAAGACTGAAAAAACACTGAAACCTACATATTATGGAAGGAATGCGCAATAGTGATTTTTCTAGTTCTTGATTCGGCTTTTCACAGAATCATGTCTAAACCGTACAAACGTCTTAGTGTGCGTACCTGCGCATGCCTGACAGTACGTGCCCGGTGGCTGTCCCCCTGGGTACAGGTGTGTGGGATGTGGTTGTGGATGCTGAGGTGGTAATCCTTGTGGTGGACATTCAGGATTGTATGGCGGTGCACTCGCTTCTAACAGGGGCACAAAATATGATTTTCAGTGTGATTTATCGTTCATGAATTTATTGCCATTACTTATATCAGAAATAAAAAGGGAAACACGGAACTGATTTTATAGCTACTGTAAACTTTGATACATTTACGTTTTGAAATTGGTTTTGCACGATAAAAGTTTCAAAGACTTTTCTTAGACAATATTCTACTTTTTCCGCTAACACAATTGACTCTATACGCATACAAATTAACCAATCTATACAGCAGTTCCAAAGTTTTTTTCCAAAAACTGATTTTGCAAAGGCCAAAATAATAATCCAAAGACTCGATTGGTTATACGTGTAAAGTACGTCGCACAGTAGAATGGATGTGTCTACATGTCGTAGCTCGCTATGATCAAAATGTAGCTTACGGGCAATTGTGAATGTTGGTGGTTCATTGTCGTCCTTGTCCGTCTTCTTGGTCTTCTTGCTGGCTCCGGTCCCCATAGTGAAAGACTACAAACTGCCAGGGTCAATAATCTTGGAAAAACACACCAGAGACATGTGGCAGCTAGAGTTACGCGTTCATGGGAACGGGTCTTGTGGGCTCGGTACGATATCATGACCTTCATGCCCCTGTCACCTGGTTGCCATGGACTACGCCGTGTTTGGTCCCCTGCTGTGTGACGGGGTCTAATAAAACACGACCTCTGCAAACTTTTGAGCTACCTGTGAATAAAGTAAACAATTGGTTATGTATAAAGCATAGATTTGGAGCTTTGAAGTGTCAATTGACTGGCGGCTGCACTGAATAGAACTGTGAAGCCTGCTATTACCAAATGGTACAGGTATGCACGCCGACACGTAGACACCAATAAGTACAGCTGTGAAGTGTAAACATGTTTATGTGCAAGTCCACCAGCTACGCTCGCCTGCAGAAGTGGGGGCCAAGGGGGCAACTAATCTGCCTTCGTTCACCAGGGGGCCTTATAGGTGATCTCGCTTATGTTTCGTCGATGCGCTAATTGCTTGTGATACCCATGCGCGACGCTGCATACATGTACCTCGTGTACACCAGAGGTGTTTCTGTTGTAACTGGATGTCAGAATAATTTTACTCGCGTGCTCTAGCGTGTGAATTGCTCATGGGATCCGCCGCTTCAAAACAACGGGAAAAGGAGAACACCATGGAAGGCGACCGTAGGGCTAAGTCAGTGTCTGCGAGCGACAAGAAGCTCAAAAACAAGCATGGGAGTCAACTTATGTCCCCGAAAGTGAAGGAAATGGAGGACATTATTCCTAAAGGGGCAAGAGCAACAGAAGATGAGCCAATACGCCCTGATATTGACTTCGATGGACCACACAGGACATATAATTCTAGATCGGTTAAAATCACTAACTTTGATTATGGCGATATTTCCAAATTGGAAGGATATTTCCAGCGAAAGTATCGCTCAGATTTCAAGCAGGTAAAAGAGGATGGTTTGGGCTTCATGATTGTGGAATTCAAGTCTCGACAAGGTAAGAAGTTATACAATATTGCAGGACAGGAAAAGATTTTATTTCAAAGATAGATCAAGGTGATCGACCTGTAGAAATAACAGATATCTACGCTTTCTACAATATGCTTGACGGAAAATTAGACGTATTTAGTAACGTTACATGTAGATAATTCAGTATGCATTCGCATAGAACATTTTCTGCACCGTACAATGCCGGTATGTTGTTATCATGCCACCCAGCTTATTTTCGTATCATTTTGTTTAATACAGTGGCTGAACGTGTTGTTAAAAGTGTTCACGAAGTTGATGGGACAATCCTCGAAATTACCTTTGACAGTACACCTATGACGAAAGATGACGTAGCTACGAAAGATAAAGGGAAGGAACAGGTAAATATTTTTGCTCATGTATTGATAGAAATTTAATTGTCCTATAATCAATACATAGAGGGCCACATCTATAATATCATATACACTATCATATACACATGTAAACAATGTACTTAACGATATATAAGTGTTCTCTTTGTAGGTTGTAAAACTCGACTTTTGATTTTAGTACATAACAGTACACAAATTGTGAATGACATTCTGTCTTTCATTCTTTCAAGAAATTGCCAGTCTTCAGCATATAAAATTACATATCATTGGGTCTCCTGGTCATGTTTCCGTAGAAGACTTCCAATGCTTACGTGTACAATTTGAATTATCTTGCACTACGTTTGCACTTAGTCTAGCTTTCTCTAATGAATACTGCATCATTTACATGCAGGGCGTGACAGCTATCGATGCTAGAGCAAAGAAAGATGGCCACTTGTATCCTTTCGATGAAATGCGCCGGGTCAAAATGATCTCACAAGAAGGTAATCTACTTTCGAAAGAAAAGTCAAGCAACGACACGTTTAAACCTGAACCACACAACAATGGTCACTTGACAATGTCTGCCAATGAACAAAGTAGCAGAGTAATGGCGTACAGTATGCCGGACAATGTCGGAGACGAAGAAGACAAAATGGGTAAAGACCCGCAGCAGGCCAAAGTAAGAAATGGGTTGCCAAATATCTCCGCACGAGAATTCAGGACAGCCGAATCAGTTGACGAAATGACTATTGAAGTAGACGCTGTAAAAGTTGAGTTTATCAAGAAAGTACACAGAATCGAGTATGATGAAATTGGCCACAGTAACAATGTTATCATTGAGCATGATGCTGAGTCGCATCCGGGCATGGTCACCTTTCGGACGAATGGACCGCGAAGAGGTAACGTGGAGTGTGCTTACGAGCAGTTCATGGAACTGTATCATCGAATCTCGGCCACTCTGTCAAGGAATAATGCCGTAAATGTTCTTAAGGAGCTTCCGGATTGTACGATTCGGAGCCTGACCCGGGCGCTCACCCTTGCCAACGCCGACGACCGTGTTCTCGTCAAAAACTGTCTTAGTGACGACTTTAATGTAGTTTTCTATGGATCCGAAACCAATGTAGCTAATGCTATTGCCAATTTCATTGAAAACTCGGGAAAGCAAGACGATGCACATACCAGTGACGGCAACCCACGCCCACAGTCCCACAAGCAGACAACGGAAACACAGGTTTATGCCCATGTTCGAACACTTGACGAAAAACACTTTGTCGGAACAGTGAGTGACATTACGATAAGCGTTTATGAAGGTGATCTGACACAGGAAAAGGTAGATGTCGTGGTCAATGCCGCAAACGAAAGACTATACCATGCGGGCGGTGTGGCTCTTGCTATCAGCGAGGCCGGGGGTCAGAAGATTCAAAAGGAATCCAGTGAATATGTGACGAAGCACGGCACCCTACCAATCGGGCAAGCTATGCACACAGGGGCAGGGAAGATGCCTTGTAAATACGTCATACACACAGTGGGGCCAAAATGGAAAGACCATGCAGACAAAGAAACAGTGCAGTCACAACTGTATGAAGCATTGTTCAATGTTCTGCACTACGCGGCCAACAGACTAAAAGCTCGGTCAATCGCCATTCCAGCCATAAGCGCAGGTACGTCACCAATTGTACAGTAATTCTACACAGTGTTTACCTTAACATAGACTTGTAAATTTATTTTGTTTGACAATTTATAAACATTCTTCTGACATATTTATTCGACCTAGCCCACAGAAGAGTAGTTATTTGCTCCATTTACAGAAAGGATATGATAAATAGTAATTTCGAGTTTTCTATTATTGTCAGGAATATACGGGGTACCAGTCGATATCTGCGCCGTTCAACTCGTGCTGGCAACACAGAAGTTCGTCCAGTCACCACCTGCAAACAACACGCTTCGGGACATCAGGTTCGTCAACATTGATGGCCAGATAAACAGCGCCTTCGTTCGAGTCTTCAGTGGCTCCTTCCCATCCAACGACAGTGGGGCTCATTACTATGAAGCCATAGGTGACGAGGACTGTCCCATCTGTATGGACAAAGTTGTACAGCCAAAAAGGCTTGGTTGTTGTAGCAATGTATTCTGTACTGATTGTATTGACAAGGCGTTTCAGGTCAAACCAGTGTGTCCTATCTGCGGCTACCAGAGCAGAGCCCTGAAAGGCACCCAACCAAAAACTGCAACGATGACATTCGCGAAGACTTCGCGGGTCATCCCAGGATACGAGGAGTGCGGCTCAATACAGATTTACTACGATATACCAAGTGGCATTCAAGAGGTAAGACACAAACATTGCATGATGATCACTGAAATGAAATTTTGCCTTTAGTAAAAAATAATAAAGCCAGATGAGTAGACTCAATTGAAATGCCACAATCTCACGTCTGGCGTTTGTTATAGGACTGCCACCCGAATCCAGGGAGGCCATACAAGGGCTCAATGAGGATGGCTTTCCTACCCGACAACACTGAGGGACAAAAAGTCCTTCAGCTACTGAAAAAGGCCTTTGACAGACGGCTAGTCTTCACCATTGGGACATCGGTGACAACCGGCAAAACGGATGCCGTCATTTGGAACGACATTCACCACAAAACGAGCCCCTACGGCGGGCCATCTAAGTAAGTAAATACCTAATCCAAATGGATAACTTAGATCTAGAGAAAACAATGTTCATGATGTGATAAAGATTAGACATCCAGGCAACAAGATAAAACATAACAACATTTGCTTGAAGTGTTATCCTGTGAATGTTTATGACGTCATAGCTTATCTCAGGTTAGAACGATTATTGGCACAGTACATTACTGTGGCTTGTTTAACACTAACTATATCGATGTTGCCTGTTCTAGTTATGGATATCCAGACCGAGGCTATCTCAGACGGGTGACTGACGAGCTTGCTGCAAAAGGCATAAAATAGAATTGTCATCTTGAAAAGTGAGTCTATCTTGTACTCAATTCTCATATTTTAATGATAAAAGAAAGTCAGATATTACTCTGTTCACATAATTGTTTTGTAGAATAACTTTGGGTTATAAAAATGGTTGGTAACATTTTTCATCTTTGGTAGTCTTAAATTCTATGGAGATTATGAAAATTAGAAGTTTGCACAGGTAAATATCTACCATGCCATACCCGTTAAACGTTACAACATAGAGCTTTCACAAGTCATTCACAAGGTCCGTTTGTTGTTTGTTCCCTTGCATTTAGATGATAAGACTAATTCATTTGTGTCTCTGTTGTATTTCAGGTACCCCAGAGAAGGCAAACTTTATCCAAATTTAGCACGACAACAACAACGACATGGTTAAAAACCTGTCAGATGTTTTACGAGTATTTTTCGGGGATGGTGATCTATTTGTCAAAAACAAAGGACTCGAAAACACTCTGTCGGGACTAAAAAAAACAACAACACAGAAGTGCCATTATTCGGTGCATGGAACCCAACGCGGTTTCTCATTAGTAATAGTTGGGCAGAACCTGTTTGGTCTGCAACTTTTATTGAGTTAACTTTTAGATTACGCGGTACTGGTGTTACATTATAGTAGAACTTACATTTCCAATCGATAGACCAGGATCCAAAGTAGAACAAAGTCCCACTCGTACAGTCTAACAAGTTGAGAAATATACACACAAACCTGCCCAACAGGACAAGCAAATAAAGCGTACAAAAAGGTGCTACTTAGATGTCGAGTCAGGATTTCCATTATTAATCATTAACTTATAATGGTCCTTCATTGTACGTACTTGTGACATTGATTAATTGTGCCTTCACGAGGTTGCCCTCATATTTTTGGTCGACGAGGAAGTAAAATTGTTTACATCGTGGTTGTGAGTAATGTTAACTCTTACAAATCAATTAGTGGATGGTAACAAAATAATTTAGGACTTTAGAGTACTGTGTAAAATGGGTCTTTTTCATAACATGTATGTAAGGAAAGGAGAATGTAATGGCGTTATGGCAAACTATACCTGTTGAGAGACTCAGTATGCTTTTATTCTCTCCGTGGAGGATTATTTTATACAAGTAACTCACACTTGAGTGTGATGCGGCAAGGGATACTGAGGGGTGAACCAGAAATGACAGTGAGCAGGATTGCCATAATAATTCACCTTATTTTTTAAAATTTTTTTGCAAATATGCCTTCATACGTATACGTGTAAAGTCCAGCAGATTATTCTATCGTCAGCTGTTGAAATCTATGGAGATCATTTGGAAATTAGACGTCGATATCAACCACGCTATACCAGTAAACATAAAAGCGTTTGAAAAACAACAAGCTATACAGCTAAGTTATTTGCAAGGCCCGTCGTTTGTTCCCTCGCATTTCTATGATAATTCTTGTGTGTTTATTTTGCATTACAGGTACAACAGATAATACAAAAGTTATCAAACATTAGCATGACAACAACATCATCAACCAACATGTTTAAAGACATGTTGAGTTGTTCGGTATGGTGATCTATTTGCCTAAAACAAATGATAAAAACACTCTGAAAACCACACAAAAATGCCATTGGCATTATTTCATATATGGAACCCACCCAACACGGCTGGTCATTAATAGGGCAGCCCAAGGTCGGACCACTTTGTTGAGTTGAGTTTTAGATTACATGTTAGCGGTGTTATTTTATGATGGAACTTATATTGTCAATCAATAGACCAGGATCCAAAGGGGAACAGTATAACAGTGTTGAGAATTGTACACAGAAACCTTTCCAACTGTGTAAGCAAATAAAGCATACAAAAAGGGCTGTTGCGTGAGGATGTTCATTATCAATCACTAACATTGATAAGAAACATACTGCATTCAATAGTGCATTGTATACATCTGACATCGTTTTACTGTCTTGCCCCTTTGATAAGTTTGTTCTCCATTTTTTGTTCGATAAGCAAAGTGATATTCCTTTGTTGCCCGGTGTACTTGCCTGATTCAATTCCTCACATCCAGTGAGTGAACGGTGACATAGCAGGACTTGTATAGTCTAAGATATACATGAATTGTTAGTTGTAAGAAAATACATTGGTCTCCAAGCAAATATGGGGGGGGGGGGCGTTTTTTTCTCTCTACGGTATCAACTAGGAGTAATCGCATTGCACATGGCGGAAGAGCATGGTTTATCTAACAATTTAGGCATTCACTTGTAAGGAAGGTACTGTTTAAATAGTCAAAAACAAACATCCTACTAACAGGCTACTCCACCCTGGGAAAATCATCAAAAACCAACAAAACAATTATATGCGCAGGTCAGGTCGATGGTCACATGCATGTAAAGGTCTGTATGGAGAATTTTTGATTATTCTTTTTCTTCCAAAGTATTAGAAGAGAAGCCCTCGGTAAAATCATGATAATCCACCCAACAGCTAGTAATAAAAATGTTGTGTATAAGGTGTAAAACTCGGGTTACCGGTGTAATTTTTACATTGTTGTGCACATCAAACCCCCCTTCAATGCCCTATAAACTAAACAGCATTGCCTAACGTTGCACACTGATATAATACGCACTCGGAGTAGGCTTACTTTCCTAGTAGTAAGAAAAACGCCATGATCGTCGCCAATGTCTCGATGTTATGTCCCTATGTCTGGGACGTCGGTGGAAGGAACATCTCTGCGTTTTGCTGCTCAGCGAAGGAAAACAGAAGCGACACGTTTTACGTGGATTTCGGATACGATACAACATTGGCTGCAGGTAAGGGCATTGCGAGGACATCAGGTCTAAAGACCAATTTAGAAATGAAAGTAGAACTTGGTAGTAGGACAAATTCATAGCGTCTTTTCAGATAACAGTCTGATGCTTAAAAGTCAAATACAATGCTGTAAAAAGCTTTTAGACATGTCATTGTCATGTAAAGGTTCAAGTCTGTAGTAATTATTTCACATATCTATTTTCACGGGATTTGTGTCGATTTATGAATATATACTAATTTATAAAATGTCCAGTTCTAAAACCCTCTAGTTTTACACGTAACTTGCGATTATGATAGTGGAGGAAAGGGAATAGCATTATGACCAATTGCAGCAATTTTATTAGTCGTAAAGCACAACATAATCTTCTTGTTATATAATGATTGATTGAAGACCTTTATTGCACATTTTTGCCACACCGGGCTAAGTACAGGTCACAACAAGACATGTTGAAAAGATACAGTTCACAGATACAAAATGATACTATTGCTGGATAAATTCAACTTCTCCTCTCTATATTGTTGTTACAGTTATTTCCACAGTTGCCGCCATCTTGGTGTGGGTGTTCTCTGTATTATTTTATTTAACCTGCAAACATGGATGCTGTTTCTGCTGGTAGGTTAATTAATTGTACAATATTGTATTAACTTGATGGAATTAAACTTACTGAATTAAACTTACTGACATAATACTTAATTGGGATAATGGCTGTCAATGCGAACATTTTTCTTCATTAATGATGATTTCTATACTTCAAAAAATGTTTCTGTTTCTGACTTTACAGCCGAATTCAGGTTGATGTGGTTGATGAAGAGCACAATCTCGGTAAGAGAGAAAACGTCAGCTCTGTTTTCTGCGTCGTTTTGTAGCCTGATTTGTCTGCTTGATACAAGACGTTTCAAACTTTTAGAAAGAACTCTAAGCAAACTACATCTATAAGTTGCCACTTTGTCTATTTATATTTTTAAAACCTTATAGGACTTATTGTTCGTCGACATTTTTCAGACGACCCTGTCTGGTGGGAGAAGAGGAGAATTGTCTTTGACATTATCAGACTCCTCGGAACTTTGCTCATTGCTATGTATTTGTTTCCCATTCCTTTGGTTAACCTCAACTTCCCTGCTAAACTTGCTATCATTCCTCTCGTTGTTCTTGATTTCATCTTTTTCATTGCTTTCTTGGTGTGGCTGAGGGAAGTGAAGTTCATAAAACCACTTAGATACTATGTGGCTTTCTACGTATCAACCACGGGTTTCCCGATTGGATTTGTGGTCAAGTTTGTCGTGGCCGCGTATTACGACGACCCTGAAAGTGTCCCCCTGTTTGCTTTGTTTCTTTCTCATGGAATCTTATTCTGTATCATAGCCCTGGTTGCTTTAGTGTTCTTCATGAAAAACATTTGCCAAGACGAAAGCGGAGATTGTGAGTGTCAGTGTTCATGCTCCTGTTTTTGGTCTTTCTGTGGAATGCTGATTCTCGTTGCCGCGTGGACCCTTAGTATGGTCGAGATCACTTACTATGTGTGGCCCCAAAGCCTCCCGTACTTTGTCTACTTGGAGTACCTTGCACCCTGCACACTCTCGCAAGCGCTCGCTCCTCTGTGGCTCCTGCTGCTCTGCACTCTGATCGTCACACACTCCTATTTCTTCAGCAGTATCAGAAGAGGTAAGCACCTGTTTAATGAATTTACGTACCGCCAACCAAAACATTACATTACAACCACTACAAAGTTTATATCCATGCCAATCAGTCGATGATTTTTGACTGCAAAGTATACTTGAACTTGATTGTTACAACAGACGTGTGTGTGTTATTTTTCTCATGAGTGTTCCGCCTGTTTATATCCCGTCCCAGGTGGAAATGCCAAGTCCGCGGCGCTGCACCTGACGCCAGACCTCCTTCATCTGTACGGGATGTGCTGCACCGCCGTCATCCTCACCTTCTACTATGACCAGCACCTACAGATTGTACCCGGTATCGACCAGTACATGAAACCCTTCTGGCCTCTCCTGCTGGCTGATTTGCTGGGAATCATTGGCTTGCTGTTAAGACTCTGCAGCCATTGGTGTTCGGTAAGTACTGGCAGTAATGTGATGCAATTGTAGGGCTTGTAAAGTTTGCTTGAGCTGCAGACTAAAATGACCTGTTTAATTTTTTTGTTTTATTATTTCAGACCCGCAATAGGTCAGCACTGGCAGCAGCGATCAGACTTAGGCATCTGCACACCTTTGGCAGCTTACCTCCCTGTAAGTTCATAATTTCTCTACATCACCTACATGTTTGAAGTTTACTTTGTTCTTGCCTGATTGCTATCGTCATGGGCAACATGCACTACTGATAACTATTGATTAATCACCTTACTAATTGTTTTGCCAACAGCAACCATGTCGAGGTAATTATTCCTGTTAACAATGTAAAGCAATGATGGGATTAAATTTCATTTCACAAAAAAAAAATAAAATATTTGCCAAATCACAATACAATCGGCATTGTTTTGTTTCATTGATTCATTGTACTTCATTTACAGAATTCCCAATCTTTTGACTGTATTTGTTACCTGTGTTAAAACACAGATCATCATCAGGAGCTTGAAGATTTTTTGACTGATTTTCAGGCATCCTTGGCAATCACCTGTGTTTCTGATATATGTTTAATCTGGGATTCCCTTATGCTAAGTATTAGAGCAAATCATACACATTCAGTAACGGTAGACTAGACCTTAGCTAGCCTCTTATGAGAATTGTAGTTCCCTCTCACATTCTTGTTCCCAGTCAAGGGAGCTGATTGAAAACAAGACGTGAACGAATGATGTACAAAATTGTATCATTTTAGATGAATTGCATCTCGACGATGATGGTGATGCACACGCCGGGACAATCAGCGCGGCAAAGACAGCAGTAAAGGCAAGTACATATCTTTTTTCAAACCTGCTATAGCATCTTTTATCCTTAACATTTTCATATGTGACTGTTCGTAAAGTTTTGCCGAATTAAGTTACTGTTATTTCCGTCAACAGTAGAGTATTGTTTATACATATCAGCTTCTATTGGAAATTCAAAATCATCGTAAAATTGCACCATGTGTAGTCTACTGAGTGTTGCGGCATGAAATAGATAATGAACACAATGAGTCCAAATTCCATCTACATATACTGGCATGTCTGGAGCGTTGCTTTGTATACTTAGTCTATGTTTTTCTATAATTGTCATTAACAACTAGAAAGGCCGACATTTGCTTAAGAGCAAATACAGCATATTTCAGCCATACCCCTTCCCACGCAACATTGGACTGTTCCAAATCACCCCTGCGCAAAAATGGAACATCCTCTTAACAGTACATTATCCCCCAAAGTGGACTGGTATTGTGAATTGATTCCAGGTAAAAACAGAGCTTGCTTCTATTTTTCAGAAAATGACAATAATCACACCTTCCATTCAGAAAATTTTCATCATGACTGAAAATTGTTGAATGACTTCATGTAATGTCATTAACAATTTCAGTACGATAACTAGGTGTAAGTTTAAAAAATATAAGCTCCTTGTGATGTGGGTACATTTATTATTGCAGTGAACTTTTTTTATTCAAGTAGGGCATACGATTTAATAATTATCAAGCAGGTGCAGGTACTGTAGGAGCGTTTGTTTTCTTCAAGCTGTAAAACTGTTTACTATAACTGTTTTACTTTGTATGCAATCAGCCATCGAGCCTATTCTTATTTTAGTTTAACAACTTCCTGCCAGACCCGGAAGATACGATTTAACCTTGTTCGAGGATTTATTTTCGTCTGTCTGGTCAGTCTGTTCATACCCTGGCGCTGAGAGTGTTTTATTGGGCTGAAACTCTGGCAGTTTAAAGTTACTTACAATTTAAATGTTCAAAGTTTATGTCAAACAACAACAGCACTAGGAAATGTGGCTACTATAGACAGGTGGTCACTATAGAGAAAATGCTGATCTATTGACTAGGAGCCATACGTTACACATGATTTCAGTACACTGATCATTAATCATATAAACATTGCACAGGTAAGCCAATTGTTTAGATGTACAATTAAGTTCAAATAATTCTGAAGAGAAATATTGATGAGAAAATAATCATTCTCGCCACTGTCTAACTACGTTATAATTACGTATCAAAACTAAACGCAGATTTTCTAACTAACGCACCTTTCGCCGACTTCATCAAAGGACCGCCGGCTATCAATCAAACACGGCTGTTGATTAGACTTAGAGTTTCAAACAGTCATGTGCTGTGTGCCAGTTGACAGCGAACTTCATGCTACGTGATGTTTTACATTGCTTGGACTTTCTTTCCTACAGCGGTGCTTCTACAAAATATTTAGACTGTAACACTGAGTCCCACATGTTTTATAGAATAGAATTTGACGCAGAACAGCGTTTTTTGCTGGGAATTTTTCTTGAAACATGTCCGTGGGAATATCAGCGAGGCGGCGACGTTGGGATATCAGACCGTCAACAAAAGTCGCACGGCGGCTAACGGCGCATCGAAGATACTAGCACTATAAATAAGCGCTTCAACTAAGGATGGCAACCCGTACAATATTTTTGTATACTGTTGAGCTAAGTAAAGTTTGTTGTTTATGAGGTTTTAGTTGTCTTTGAAGCTTTGACCCGAAATATTTTAAAGTCAAACTGCTGAAGAGAAGTAAGTGACTGCTACGATTATCGTAGATATGGCCCTAAAAAAACTGATAAAAGAAGCCTTCTCAATAGTCTAAAATGCAAGAGCTTCCGGGGGGGGGGCTTCGCCCACCTGGGTCCCCCCCCACAGTGGCCCTGCCCCTGGACCCCGCCAGGGACATTCGGCGGCCCCCGGACCCCTGTCCGACGCTTTGAAAAAATCCTGGCGAGACGTCTGTACGGCCTGAGTCTTCAAGTTAACATATTGTGTGGTCCCGCTTATGAATATTAATTAGCCTTCGCTTTCCTCTTCGCTGATTGGCTGAACCATTAATTGAATTAACTCTTCCTGCCGGCTAGACGCAGGTGCAGATGTCGGCTCTGTGGGGTGAACGTCCGAAAGGTCATGGCATGGAGAACGAAAGAAAACCAATTTCCCCTAAAAAAAGTGCTGTAATTAAGCCTTTTACAGTACTTTATGCCCAAAATTTTACTTGGATCATTTTACCAACTATCTTATGCCTATCTATACCAAATGTTACTCATACCAGGGTACAGGGGTGCAAAATATACCGTTGTAAGGCCGTCAACAACAGTCGCACGGAGCTAACAGCGCAGCGAAAATACCATCGCTAGCGTTTCAACTTCGGATAACAAGTTATAAGTACTGTTGAACTCAGTAACGTTAAAGTTTGTTTTTAGTTGCCTTTGACGGTTTGACCTGAAATAGTGTTACGCTAAACTCCTGAAGAGAAGTTAAGTGACTGCTGCGATTATCATAGATATGCCCCTAAGAACTGATGTAATATAAAGCCTTCTGAAAAGTCTAAAATGCGAGAGCCTTAGGCGGGCTTCGCTCCCCCTGGCGGGAACACTGCTATATACGGGATCATGAGGCCCAGCTTATGAATATTAATTAGCCTTTGGCCTCCTCTTCGCTGATTGGCTAGGTCTTTGATTCAATTAATTCTCCGGCTGACGCGCACAGGTGTGGCTCTGTGCGGGGTCACGGAAGGTCACGTCAGGAGGCCAAAAGAAAACAAATTTCCCCTCAGAAAAGTGCAAAAATTAATCATTTTAAAGTTGTTTATGTCAAAAATTTTATTTGAATCTTGTTACCAAGTATCTAATGCCTATCTATACCAAATTTCATGTCATTTAATTGTAATACCAGGGTACAGGAGCCAAAAGTGTCCTTTTTTGGTAAAAAATTGGCCAAAAATCGCAAAAATAAGCATTTTGTTGCACTGTACACCAAAAGTGTTATTGAATTTATATGAAGGGATTATCAAGGCACATCTGTGTCAAATTTCAGCTCATCCGGTTGCAATACCAAGGTACAGGAGCCAAAAGTGTCCTTTTTTGGTCAAAAATTGGTCAAAAAATCGCAAAAATAAGCATTTTGTTGTACTGTACACCAAAAGTGTTATTGAATTTATATGGGGGCATTATCAAGGCACATCTCTGTCAAATTTCAGCTCATTTGGTTGTAATACCAGGGTACAGGGGCCAAAAGTGTCCTTTTTTGGTCAAAAATTGGTAAAAAAATCGCAAAAATAAGCATTTAGTTGTACTGTACACCAAAAGTATTATCGAATTTATATGGGGGCATTATCAAGGCACATCTCTGTCAAATTTCAGCTCATTTGGTTGTAATACCAGGGTACAGGGGCCAAAATATACAGTTTCGGTCTAAAATTGACCAAAAAATCTCAATAAAATCATTTTAGAGGCAGATATGAAAAAACTGAGAAAAAGCATCAAGGTATTGGCCCATTCTACTCCTGTGCAAAATTTCAGGTCATTCGGTCCAGGAACGGCGGAGATGAATCACTTTGAAGATTTGACAGGAGAAAGAAAGAAGAAGAAACATGACGAATACAATATATTTCACCATACTATGTATGGCTGAAATATAACTATGACGTACTTGCACAGACACGTGCACATTGACGATTGTCCACACCGTTTTAGGTGTATTAACATCGGCGCCTGTATTTTAATTTATAGGACACAGTCTGTGACTACCAGTTAGCTTGTCAGCGATTCAAGAATTCCTTGGGAATCGACGGTAAGTAGATTATAACTTTGGTAACTAGCCAGATATCTGTCCGTGTGGTGTGTGTGTGTGTGTGTGTGTGTGTGTGTGTATGTATGTGTGTGTGTGTGTGTGTGTGTGTGTGTGTGTGTGTGTGTGTGTGTGTGTGTGTGTGTGTGAGTGAGGGTGTTTGTGTGTGTTTGTGTGTGTGTGTGTGTGTGTGTGTGTGTGTGTGTGTGTGTGTGTGCGTGTGTGTGTGTTTGTGCTTAACAACTGTTTTTCCCTTTCTATACAATAGATGGCTACTTCTCTCATGGGCGGGACAAGTGTTTCTGCGAGGTTTGTCACCTGACCCGTAGAGATGACAACTATTACAAGCGGGGCAAACCAAAGAAGAAGTGTGCAGTGCCTGTTGGTTGGACCAGATTTGGTCTTAGGTGAGAACATGTGTCTTTGACATAATGTTGTTTGATGTCGAGCACTTCTCGCGGCAGTATACAATTATACAACAATTGTGTGTGTTATTTCATGTTTTACAGCTTGAATCCAACCTTCAAGGACAGCGAGCTGAATGTATTCGACAACTGGCACCACGCGTACCATGGAACGGATCCTGATGTGGTGAAGAGGATTCTACAGAACAGCTCACAACTGCTGATGCCAGGTACATCATCCAATTTTCAACCGTAATTTATCACTATTCCTAATGTAGAATTATGCAGCTATTCACATAGCAATGTGGGATAGCGCTCTACGTATGTACGTATTCGGAAGCAAAATGACATGACGCTGTATTTTTGTATATAATCAATATAGGAGACGTTGTTTTGGGTGGCCGCAGATTGGAAGAGAGGGAAGGCCATTTCACCCCTCACAGGAAACCTACAGGGTTCGACACCAAACAAGTGTTCGTAACGCCAAGCATCGTGTACGCTGGATTAGATGCCTATGCCAGTCCTAAAAGGTAAGAAGAAACGTCAAATAATAGTTACTTAAGCAACTGGATATGATTTAGGTAAGAAGAAATGTACTTTATCCGTATTGGAAGTTGGTGTAATTAGATATAAGCTAATTTGTTGAGCCATGATTTGCATTGCGAAATTTCAAGTAGTCCGCGTTTCACGTGAACTTCTAGGGCCAATCTCAGAATCTTTCAGCTACATTTAAGTTTGAATTTTTTTTTTATAATTCTTTATTATATTTTCACTGATAAATATAACAGTCATACAACAGAAAATGAAGAACCTCCCTTAAATATTAACCTATCCAAGTCTAACAGCCACATTGTAAACTTAACAGCTCATATGATTATTATTATGTCATTACTATTTAAGTTTTAATTTACTACACTATACATCTTTGAACAGGTTCCAAGATAATGGCAAGGTGTACAACGCCCGTATCGCCTTCCAGCTGTGTATCCGGCCGGACAGTTACGAGGTTGGACCGGAGACGGTGGGTGCCAGGAGGGAGGGCAGAACCATCGACCTTCTCTTCAGTAACGACGAGCTGGAATGGTCCACGAAGGAAAGAGGGGGCACTGCACTCTACGGACTCCTGGTCAAGTTGGAACCCCTCGACCCCTTTGATTGTGATACCCTATCTACTAGATTGATGAGTAATGAACTTGCAAAGGAACTAACAGAAGGCTCACTGGCGTGACTGAGATTATTTAAGGCGGAATATAATTTGAATACACATGTAAAGGTCGCATATACTAATAGAAAAAACCTTGTAGATAACATTTTTGTAACTTGCTGCAAGTGCTCTATGAATGATCGCATTGTACAGTTATTGCATTATTGTTAACGCGAGGGCTGTGTGCGTCAGACTTAAACATTAATTTCCTCCATGGCACCCCTCCTGCCTCCAGACGTCAGTAAATGGGGGTGACACTGGTGACACCGACTTTTAGATCAAAGGAGAAACACTTTTGTAGCGCCGCTTGAAAGCAAAGTCAACCATTTATCTGTCCATTATCGAGTTGGAAATATGTAAGGCAGCCAACTTTTTATCAGAAAAGTATATAGATAGTAATATTTGTATAAGACAACAGAGATATCGAATCAGCAAGTAGTATTCTCTCTTCACAATCGATATTCTAAAGAAGGACAGTTTTGGAAACCATCAAATCTTAGCAGTTAAATTTGTATGAAGACACCGGTTATGCTCATCTTTGTAAGCACGAGTCAAAATCGTGACCTTTTCCTTATATGCCGTCTTCTTCCTGTCAGCTAACCCTATCAGATAGAAAAGGCGACATATTAGAGGAAAGGTCACAATTTCCATCAAACTCTGTTTGGAGAGTAGGGTCACATATGCTGTTAAAGTGACACTTGATAGTTTTGTAGTTATTGGTATTTTGTTCGCTTCAAATTCATGGAGCTGAACTTATTCAAAGTAAATAAGTATAATCCACATTCACACAAAGTTGAGTTATTTGTTAAGCCAAAGGTGGATTTTACTCTGAAGATATCAATTTCCTGTGGCGCCACGTTGGCCGGATATTAGTAAATACTTAAGATTAAAAGAACAAAGAAGTACGTGTGTTGTGCCGCTTGGACGTGAGGTCAGCAACCTTTTCGCTCAATAATAAAGGGAAACGTATCAGACTGTCAAAAGTCTGCCTGTCTGCTTGTCACCAGCTAAATAGGGGGTAAAAGAGTCAAAAGGATCGTATCTACGAACCAGAGTTCGGCGACTTCATACCTCCATGAAATATTTAGAACTTTTTATCATTCGCTGAGCAGCAGAATGCAGAAAGGTTCCTTACACCAACGTATAAGACATAGGAACACAACATGGACACATTTGCGACGGACCCGTTTGCGACGGTCATGGTTTTGACTACTAGGAAAACAAGCCTCCTCTGAGTGCGGATGACATCAGTGTTCAGTCCCGAATGTCTAAGGATAGAGGGTATAAAAGGAGTTTGGGCGTGCACGACAAGGTAAAAAATTACTTTCAATTGGTAACACGAGTTTTGTACTTCAGACACGACATTTTGATTACTAGCTGTTATGTGGTTTGTTATGTTTGTCCCGAGTTCTGTTCTTCTGATACTTCTGATACAAAAAATTATCAAAAACCCTCCATACAGACCTTCAGAGACATGTGACCATTGACCGGACCTGCGCTGAAGGCCAGGAACGCTTTGCTGCTCATTGCGAGGTAGAATGTTGGTAGCATGTTTGCTTGCGCCTATTTGCACACACGTAAATGCCGAAGTTGTGTTAGATAACCCATGCCCTTTCCCCAAAAAATTTTGAAATGTACTATTATTCCAAGTTAGTACGTTGGAAACACCGACCGGTAAGAAAACGTTGCTATTTTCAACCCTAAATATCTGCTTGGAGATTTGTGTTTTTATTACAACTGCCAATTTATACATTGAAACTGAGTAGAAAGAGCTGTGATTAACTATTGATACCCTAGCAGTTCACTGATTGCATGATTTCGATATTTATCACAAGTCTACATGTTACCCTTTCACCCACTTCTCCATGACGGAAATGCGCACATTTGAATGATGCAAAGACACACAGGTTGCACAATTCTTCTGCTATCACGTTTTTATTCGTCATTTTTGGTCCACCCATGAGTGCACCCCGCTCCAATTTACAGCTTTGTCTTTGTGTGAAAAACTGTCCTCCACGGGGTGAAATTAAGTACACAATAAAAACTTTATACTTTCCCATAAACGCATTACACTCGCGCATCCTTACATGACCTCTTTTACACAAGTGAAGTCCTAAAGTAAATTGTTACCATTCATTTATCGGCTCTGGGGTTGATACGTCTCACAAACACACTGTAAACAAGTTTACTTTGGTCATCGACCAAACATTTTCGAGGGCAACCTTACGAAGGCACATAACTGTGTAGACAGTAAATCGATGCCTGAAGTACATAAGGCAGGGGCAGCAGGGCATGATTGATAATGACTATCCTGACTCAACAACCTTCTTTATTTGCACGCTTTATTTGCTCATACCAAATCGGGCAGGTTTTTTGTGTACAATCATGTGGGACTTTGGGACATGTTGTTTGTTGTTGTCGTCGTCATGCTAAACTTTTGCCTTATCTGTAGTACCTGAAATACAACAGAAACATAAAGAAATTATCATCTAACAGCAAGGGAACAAAAAAAACATAAGAACCCTCTGGTGATAACTTAGCTCTAAATCACTCTTTCTTTATCCAAAGAGTTTCAACGTGTACTGTGCATGGCATCATCATTTACTCTGCATAGCATGGTATATATTTACTGTGCAAAAGCTTATTCCCAAATGATCTCCATAAATTTTAAGACTTGACAACTCAATAATTCTTCCAGACTTAACACATGGAGAGTGGCATGTTTACCATTAGATTTTTCTCCGGTAACTGTTTTAAAAATGGTTTTATTTCATTATGATTGTCCAGTGCAAGACGCACTCACATTTAAAGATGATTTCTTCATCTGATGCCTTTTGCAGCAAGCTCGTCGGTCACCCGTCTCAGATAGCCTGGGTCTGGGTATCCATGGCTGTAACAGTTAACATGAATATAGAAGTACATGTACTGTGACATGAATTACGTATGCCTGTGCGAAGATTCTTGTTAATTTAATCTCAGCCATGACAAAATAAACATTCACAAGATAATATACAGATACTCAAGCAAGTGATGCTTGAGTAATTGTGTTGTATCTTATGACCTGGATGCCTTACCTTCATTGACACATCATCAATATTGTTCTATCTACATCAAAATGGATAAAAGATACAGTTACCCATTAGGAATATGTATTTGCTTACTTAGATGGCCCGCCCTGCCGGCTTGTTTTGTGATGAATGTCGTTCCAAATGACAACATCCGTTTTGCCGGTTGTCACCGATGTCCCTATGGTGAAAACTATCCTATCTAAAAAGGCTCTTCTCAGCAAGCCAAGAACCTCTCGTCCCTCCCTGTTGTCGGGTAGGAAGGCCATCCTCTTTGTACCCTGGTAAGGCCTCCCTGGATTCGGGTGGCAGTCCTACAATAAACATAGTCAAATATGGATGACATTGACATTGCTACAATCTAGTTTTATCTGCTTCAATGGCTTTATCATTTTTCTACTAAACGCAGGTATAGGTAATAGGGAGCAGTATAGTAATTCACTCAAAGATGGTTATCATTATCACTCAAAGATGGTTGTCATTATCGCTCAAATATGGTTATCATTATCACTCAAAGATGGTTATCATCATCAAATTATCAAACTTACCTCTTGAATGCCACTTGGTACGTCGTAGTGAATCTCAATAGAGCCGCACCCATCGTAGCCTGGAAGGTCTTGTGAAGACGTCATTACTTCAATTGTTGCCTTTATTGGTTGGGGTCCTGTCAGGACTCCAATCGGATATACACAGGTAGGGCATACTGGTTTGATCCGAAGCGCTTGGTCAATACAATCAGTACAGAATACATTGTTACAACAACCGAGCCTTTTTGGCTGTCTAACTTTTCCCATACAGATGGGGCAGTCTTCGTCGCTAATGTCTTCAGACCTATGAGCCTTACTACTGTATGGTGGGAGGCTGCTACTGAAGACCCGAACGAAGGCGCTGTTTATCTGACCATCAATGTTGACGAACCTGATGTCCCGAAGCGTGTTGTTTGCAGGTGGAGACTGGACGAACTTCCATGTTGCCAGCACGAGTTGCTCGGCGCAGATGTCGACTGGCACCCCGTAAAGTCCTATGATACAAATTTCAAACTTACTATTTACCATATATTTTCTGCAAACAGAACAAATAAATACTCTATTTGGGAGCTATTATTATCTAGTAGTTGCTTACCTATATAAAACGAGCAGAATATATGAGATATATGTACACAAAATGTACACATATATGCTAACCTACACGTACAAGCTTTGTATAATTAGTGACGTACCTGTACTTATGGCTGGAATGGCGATTGACCTAGCTTTTAGTTCATTGGCCGCGTAGTGCAGAACATTAAACAATGCTTTATACAGTTGTGCCTTCAAGATTTCTTTGTCCCCATGGTCTGTCCATTTTGGCCCCACTGTGTGAATGACGTATTTACAAGGCATCTTGCCCGCCCGGTGTGCATAGCTTGTCCAATGTTTAAGGTACCGTGCTTCCTCACATATTCGTTGGACTCCTTTTGAATGGCCTTGCCACCGGCCCTGCTAATAGCCAGAGCCACGCCACCTCCATCATGTTTAAGGTTTTTGTTTGCGGGATTGACCACGACATCTACCGTTTCCTGTGTCAGATCTCCTTCATAAACATTTATCGTAATGCCGCCCGCTGTTTTCAAAGTGTTTGTGTCTCAATCTTGCACGCAATTCATCAACGTCATCTGACTCTTCCAACTTGACAAGTAGACCGTAGAGTGCGGTGCCTCCCCTTTCCTTGGTTGACCATTCCAGCTCGTCGTTGCTGAAGAGAGGATCGATTGTTTTTCCCTCCCTCCTCGCGCCCACCGTCTCCGGTCCGACCTCGTAACTATCCGGCCGGATGCACAATTGGAAAGCGACACGAGCCTTGTACACCTTACTGTTATCTTCGAACCTGTTCAAAGATGTGTGGTTTATGCAATTAAATCTTTCAGTGACTTTCCCTTGCTTGGTCTAGAAATCTCACAAGTTTCAGAAATAGGGACAACATATTCCTGTATCATGTAATAAATGGGCACATGGTTTTATTGATGGTTACAAGAACAGTCAATGTGGAATAGATATACGTCTCCTTACCTTTTAGGACTGGCATAGGCATCATGTCCAGCGTACACGATGCTTGGTGTTACGAACACTTGTTTGGTGTCGAACCCTTTAGGTTTCCTGTGAGGGGTGAAATGGCCTTCCCTCTCTCCTAATTTGCGTCCGCCCAAAGCTACATCTCCTGTTGATTACACACACAAAACATAATTTTGCATGAATTAAAACTAGGGATATCAGTCTCAGAAACAAAGTCGCATCCGAAGTAGAATGTTGTCTGACATAATTCTATCGCAGTTCTTTCATTGTGTTTGGGCATTGAATAATAATAATAATAATAGCCTTTATTGCACATTCATGCCCTATCGGGCTAAGTACAAGCATACAGATACAAAAGGTAGTAATGCAGTACACAAGGTTTCTAAAACATGGATTCTAAAACTAGTCTAATACATTTGTTCGGCTTCTTCTCGTTTCTTAGTAATGTTGAATATGTAGCTTGAGATGTATGATGATTCTAGTTGCAGATATATACTTTTTATGTACCTGGCATAAGAAGTTGTGCGCTATTCTGTAGGATTTTCTTCACCACATCAGGATCCGTCCCATGGTACGCGTGGTGCCAGTTGCCGAACACGTTCAGTTCGCTGTCCCTGAAGGTTGGATGTATGCTGTAAAAAGGCGGTAGGACACTCAATTGTTGTACAATTACATGCCGCTGTAATTCAAATACAACATGTTTGGTTTGGTATCTTCATTAGTGACTGAAATGTCACTATTCTTCCTAGAGTCCGGGTGTTTGTAGAGAATCACCAACTCTATACGGAAGGATTTGCACCATCGCACACCGCATCATCGCACGTGTGGTGGGTTCTTTAATGTGCTTGGGGTGTGACTCTCCGCAAACATTTAACGTCTTATCCTAGGAACGGCCTTAGCCGAAGCTAGGTACTCATTTTCACCTGAATAAAGTGAGAAAAGCGGTGTTAAGTGCCTTTCCCAAGGGCACACAGCAGAATTCGAACTCGAGATCTCTCGGTCCCGAGCCAAACACGCTGCCGCTGCCGCTGCACCACGCGATCTCACGATGTATACCCAAATAAAAATTATAGATAGACACATAGATAGAGAGGGGGGGGGGTAATCAACATCATGACGTTGCATATAACACATATATTCTTACCTAAGACCAAACCTGGTCCACCCAACAGGCATCGCGTACTTCTTCTTTGGTTCACCCCGCGTATAGGAGTCCTTGTCCCCCCGGGCCTTGTGGCATGCCTCGCAGAAACACTTGTCCTGCTCATGGGAGAAGTAGCTATCTGTAATATAGAAAAATTAGGACTTAAGAATAAAACAGTAAACCTCGGGCTTGTCGTCGTCATTACACACACATACACAGCGGGGAGACAGGGAGAGGGAGTGAGAGACAGAGACAAAGCTGGGGTTTAAAAAAAAAGTACTTGCCGCTGATCCCCAAGGAATTCTTGAATCGCTCACAAGCTAACTGGTAGTCACACACAGGTCCCTATGAATTATGATACAGATAAGAATATCAGTGCAGAACATCAAAGGTTCGTTTTTGCTCGTTGTGATAGAGTCGACGAGTTGCATCATCTGAACACTACTAGTACCACTACTTACAGTTTCCGGGCAACCACAGGCACATACGCTCAAGATAAAAGCTGTTAGAGCAATTTTGGAGTAAGATTTAGATTTGTAACATTTACCTTAAAGTTTGTCGCCATTGATGTCATTGTGGAGCTTGTTCTCCGGGCGTGTGGATACCTCTCACGGACGAGATGCATTTGATCTAGGATATTACAATGTGAATATTTGATTACGTCTTGGCACAAGAATGGACGATGAAACTACAGTTTTCTCGCAAAAAGCCTGTAGTCTAGTCTACAGTTGATAAATTAGTAAACATGTTTTTCTCCAACACTTAACAGGTTTTTTTCTCTAAGACGGATCACAGACGAAAGATTGGGCAGCCAGAAAGCTTCAATCAATTGATCCAAGTGTATAAAGATTTGGTATAAATTATTCAGCATCATGAAGAAAATGAAATGGAATCCCATAAATAACCTACCAGCAGAAGATGCATACATATTTGTAGATGGGGTAAATTTAAAGGAGTAGAATGTAACACCCACACCAAGATGGCGGCACCTCTAATCACTGTAACAACAACAACAACAACAATAGCAGCAACAGGATTAGAGTGTGCTTCCTGACAATACAACTGTTGCAATTGGTCATGATTCTGTTTTACTGGCCCTTCATCGCACTAGCTATCATATCGTGAGCTGCGTGTAAAGCTGGGAGCTTTAAAAGTTGCAGTTTCACCAATAATTCAAGGCATAAATCCTGTGACAACTAAATATATACGTCTTAGAATGCTTTATTACCTTACATTTAACTTTTTATACATACTTTCCAGATCCTATTTTCTACGTACTACTTTTTCTAAATGGCGACCAAAAGGCCTGGGCATTTCTAGACTTCGTGCCCTTACCTGCAGCAAAAGTTGTATCGTGTCCAAAGTCCAGATGAAAAGTGTGGCTTTGGTTATCCTTCAAAAATTCAAAAATGCAGAGATGTTCCTTTCACGGAGCTGCCTGACATAACTGTAGGGACATAACATCGAGACATTTGCGGCGTAGCCGTTTGTGACGCTCATGGATACTACGAGAGAAATAAGCCTCCTCTGGGTGCATATGATGTCTGTGTTTTCAGTGCAAAGTCTATCAGTCACGAGTATTTATTTTAGAGGGAATAATGAGGTTTTGGCATGCACAACAATGTAAAAAAAATTCTCTTGTAACACAAGTTTTATACTTCAGACGCGACGTTTTGATTACTAGCTGTAAGGTGGATTGTTATGCTTTCCCCGTGGCCTGTTCTTCTAGTACCTATACAGAAAACGAGTTATCAAAACCCCCAATGCGAATTATCAAAACCCCCAATGCAGACATTTACAGGTATGTGACCATCGACCTGTCCTGCGCATTAAGAACGCGTTGCTGCTCATGACGAGGTAGGATGTTGGTATAAATAAAGTCTCAAAGTCTCAAAGGTAGCATGTTTGCTTTGGCTTATTTGCATAGTCCCCCCTTACCAGTAAATGCCTAAATTGTGTAAGATAAACCGTGCCCTGTCCCGCAAGAATTTGCAGTGCGCTTTTATTCCAAGTTGATACGTTGAAAAGGCCAGCTCGTAAGAAAACGTTCCAATCTTCTACCCTAAACATCTGCTTGAAACATTTATCTAGACGTGTGGATGCATATCTAAGTACAAGTGAACAAAAATAGAATATTTCAGATATGTCTATTGTTTTCATTAAATCATGAAAATTTTGATTTTGTTGCGTCCTCAATATATGATGCACCTAAGTTCCAATGCTGTGTCTACCGTACTACCGTCGTGTTTGGTCCCCTGCTGTGTGACGAGGTCTCATAAAACACGACCTCTGCAAACATATCAGCTACCTGTAGATAAAGTAAACAATTGGTTATATATATAAACCATACATTTGGGCTTTGAAGTGTCATTTGAGTGACGGCTGCAATCCACTAGTCAGGGAAATGCACTGTGGCACCTGCTATTACAAAATGGCACAGGTATGCACGCCGACACGTAGACATCGATAAGTACTGTGAAGTGTAAACATGTTGATGTGCAAGTCCGCCAGCTACGCTCACCTGCAGATCTGAGGGCCAAGGTCTGCCTTTTTTCACCATGGGCCTATATGGTGATCTCGCGTATACGTCTTCCATTCGCTGGTGATACCAATGCACGACGCTGCATACCTCGAGTACATCAGATAGAGGTGTTCAGGTTTCTGTATGTCTACAGTCCCATGTCCGACTATCTTGGAATAATTCTAATCTTGTGCTCAAGTTTGTGAATAGATCATGGGATCCGCCGTTTCAAAACAACGGGGAAGGGAGAATGACGTGGAAGGCAACCCTAAGGCAAGAGTGACAGGAGATGAGGCAATACATCCTGATTATGACTTCTATGCAGCACGCAGGACACTTAATCCTAGATCTGTTCTAATCCCTAACTTTGATGGGGATATCTCTAAACTGGGAAGATATTTCAAGCAAAAATATCCTTCAGATTTCAAGCAAGTGAAAGACGGCGATTGGGACGTGAAGATTGTAGAATTCAAGTCTCGACAAGGTAAGAAGTTATACATTTATGCATGAGAAGATGTATTTCAAAGATTTAAGATAATCCAGCTGTAGAAACTAGGGGTAGACTCCTTCTACAATTATGCTTCACAGAAATTCAGACGTGTTTGCTTATTCAGCAGGCGTTTGAATAGGACATTTTCTGTACCGTAGACTACTTGTACATTATCAATATGCCACGCAGCTCATTGTTGTTTTCTTTTCTGGAATACAGTGGCTGAAAGTGTTGTTAAAGATGTTCACAAAGTCGAGGGGACGATCCTAGAAATATTCTTCGAAGACAAACCTCTGACCAAAGGTGACATAGCCACGAAAGGTAAAGGGAAGAAACAGGTGAATATTTTAGCTCACATTTTTATGAAAATATAATTGTCCTAGAGTCCATTCCAAGTCACCATGAGGGTTTTTAGGTGATATTTGTAATTAGTCAGAATTATTTTGAATAAAAGAATATCTGAGCCACAATAATTAAATTCTTTTCAAAAAAATTGACTAAGAAAATATTCATCTATTTGAATTCCTTTGAATATTTCAGAAACATTTTGAAAGTAACTGTACAAAAATATATTTATTTAGAATAATTGTGAAACCTCTGTGTGATCATTTAATATTTACAAATATTTGCAAACCTTGCCCAATGGTAAAATTAGTTTATTGCCCCCATAAAAGTAAGCCCTATTGTTGCATCAGTATATTTTTAGATTTCACGGCTGGGCACTGGTGGATCCTTTGTGGTGGGCCATTGTTGCATGGCACCCAACCATACTTTGCAAGGATGTGTGAATTGCTATCTTCCCAGCCCACTGAACCATTTACAAAAAATGGTAGAAAATGGTAAATAATGGTAGAATGCTGTTATCATTATTTAGAAACCATTAGAAGTATCCAATTCCACACTATGAATATTTCCAAAGTTTTACAGGACCAGGGAAATATTTATAAAGTTGAAACAGTGTTAGAAATATTTCTGAAGTATCAAATGTCCTAGACATATAATTACAAAACTTTAAAATCAATTCTAAACAATGGCAACAAACATCCGCACGGTGTCTTGGAATTGACTCTATCATCAATGTATAGAGGCACACATCTATCATATTATATACAATATACAAATGGAAACAATGCAGTTAACGATATATTAGTGTTCTCTTGTAGGTTGTAAAACTCGACTTTTGATTTACCAGTACATAAATTGTGACTGACATTCTGTGTTTTTGTTTAAGAAATTTCTTCGGTATACAAGCATATAAAATTACATATCCTTGGGTACCCCCGGGTCTCCCTGATCATGTTTCCGTAGGACTTGCAACTCTTACGTGTACAATTTGAACTATTTTGGTACCTACGTTTGCACTAGCTTTCTCTAATGGACACTGCTTCACTTATATACAGGATATGACAGCTACCGATGCTGGAACAAAGGAAGATGACCACTTGTATCCTTTTGGTGAAATCTGCCAGGTCAAAATGGCAGGTCAAATCTACCAGGTCACAATGCAAGAAGGTAATCTGCTTTCAAAAAAAGTCAAGCCACGATGCGTTTAAATCTGAATCACACAATAATGGCCACTTTACAATGTCTGCCAACTAACAAAGAGGCAAATCAATGGTGCACCGTATTTAGCGCAATGTCGGTGAAGAAGAAGACAAAATAGTTGAAGACCTGCAGCAGGCGAAATTGAGAAATGAGTTGCCAAATGTATACACTAGCATATAAACAGAAAAGCGCCACAAAGACCACGCCCGGTCAAGGGACCGGAAAGCGGTGATACACATGGAAACGATGTACTTAACGATGTATTAGTGTTCTCTTGTAGGTTGGAAAACTCGACTTTTGATGGGACGGGAAGTGATGGAAGATCTCCTGCTAGAAATCATCAAGGCAACGGCCAAGTCGGTCATATTAGAAGTGGAAGAAGAATGGCGGCTGGGCCAAACCGTTCCAGATGAATACGACAAACAGATTAGGTAAGCTAAACTTGCAGCTTCTTGCACTTGAAATCTAGTCTTAAGGACGTAAGCCAGGATTAGTTAAGCATTTGCAATGATTTAGTGGACATAACATTGAATGTACTGTTCAAAGAGCTGACTCATCTTTGTGTCAACAGCTATGAGATCTCAGCATCCTCACCTGTTGTGCAGTCTGTGGACCTGCCAGCCGGCTGCAACCTGAGTATCCCTCCAGGAGCTACAGAGGAAGACACGTCCGTCATCTCAGCAGTGCTGAACCCGCACGGGTACGAGGGGACACTCCAAATAGGGAAGAACGAGCTGCTAGTGAGTGACATCATTGAAATGAGGCCAGCAGGGATGAAGTTCTCGAAGCCCTTAAAACTGAAGATCCCTCACTCCTTACCCAAGTTCGACAAGGAGCGGAAGTACGTTGTGATGACGTCAGAGGATGACGGAACAGCATGGGAGACTCTGAGAACACTAAGCCATCAAGAGAAAGTAAGTGTCTAACTACAATATTGTGGATATTGCATCTCTTCTAAGCTTCGTAGATGCACAATTTTGTTTTCTTACACACCGTTTCAGATATTAAGAACCCTTTGACCGTTTTCTTCATACTCCAAGTAGTAAGACAGTGAAAATGGTTTATACTTTTCAGGGCCAGGCCTATGTGATAGTGGAGGTAGCGCACTTCTCTTCATTCGCCGTTGTGGCGCGGCCATTAGAGCACTGCCACAGAGTGGGAAAAGGCCAAACATCAGAACTGAAGTCCTCGAAACAGACAGGTATTAAGATGATTCTTCCAAAGGACTGCCTACCCTCTGAAGAAGAGATATCCTTCAAGGTTAGATGTTTTTTTTGCATTATCCATGGGGTCAGATGTATCAGGTTAGAGCTTTGTTGTGTAAAATGTAAAATATTTGATAGACAATAAAGGTAGATTTGGTCATTTAGTCAATAACAAAAAATATTGAAATGTAAGCCTAACATCTTTTCCAAAAGGTGATCCCGGTTGATAAGGAAACCCTCACTTGTGCTGGAAAGGAAGACGGGAAAGTAAAAAACATCAAAACGATGAGCCACATTGTCAAGTTTTTCAAAGGCAGCAACCTACTTCTCAACAGCCGCGCTACCATCGTCCTGCCGCTGTCGAACGGAGAAGGGAACAGCCAAGTTCGTGTCCTCAGCTGCAACGAGAAAGGGGACTGGGAAGACGTCACAGACAAAGTAGATGATGTCGTCCTGAAGGAGTCAAAGGTGGCTTTCAAGACAAAGCAGCTTAGTTCTGGGTAAGTAGGCACTAGTTTATGAATGGGTGAAATTTAAGTGAGAGGAATAGAAACTATATTTGGTTTGTTTGTTTGTTTCTTAGTTTGTTTGTTTGTTTGTTTGTTGGAGCCAGTGCTTTTCATAAAATTGTAAAATCGGTCTGCAGGCAGCTTTCCATGCAGGTCATGAGAGACGAAACATTTTCAGACAAAATACAGATTACTGTAAATGAATTTAAGTTCGCGATAGTTTTAAGTTCGCGGTAGCGCCATAGAATGTAGTCTCATACTGAAATGGAAAAATGTTCGCCGTGGTTTTAAGTTCGCGGTGAAATGGACACCGCGATAACCGCAAACATTTCTGTATTTACAGTACCTGATTGAGATCGTAACTAGAGTTCGGGGACCTCATACCTCCATGAAATATTTATTGATTTTTTGTGGATGGTATGTATGTTTATAGTCGGTTGTATTTGAGAGTAATGGTTATAAATGTTATGGGAAAGTAGTGGTGTATTTATTTAATGACACAGAGGATGTCCATCTGATAAGTAATTATTAAAATGTGACACTTAATTGTGTAATGTGCGTTTAAGAGGTCGACGGCATATGGTAGCGTGGTGTTCCTTAAGCTTGATGTTTGGCATTTAAACTGTCTAAGGTTGTCAGCATTATTGAGGTTCGACTATGTGCCTCAGAGCGGTGTGGTGGGAGGAAGTTGGGAAACTCAGAAAGAAGAAGGGATGTGGCCAACTTTAGTCAGATGGTGATTTGATTTTCCACCAATATGTCATAACATCAGCTGTTCACACGGTAAAAAAATGAGATGCACACTTTCCTCTGATAGCCCTACATCAACTGTAAGATGAATACTTGGCGGGGAGTTGGCGCCAACCCCGTCTGCTAAAAAACAAGTACCATTGGCTACGAAAGAGACAACTAACAACTGTCCCTTATCGTAACGAAATCAGAACATCTGTATCGCCCATAGAACTTCTGACACCCAACCCATCTAAGATGAGAGGACCTAATGGCATTTTAATCACCATGTCACTCAAATCAGCAGTACAGTATGTGAGACATCCATAAGCATTACCGTTAAATGTACCTCAACTTCTTACAATTATACTTACGCTTCACATCTCCATGATATCCTAAGCAGACATAAATAAAACTAATTATCATATTAAAAAAAACTCGGGGTTCCCCAAACAGCTGTCATACAAATCACCTCACTATCTGCTTGGAGCTAAGCCCATTAACAAACACTTAAAGCACGATGCCTGTTGCAATATATCGCAGATATAGGGGGGATTTCTGATATTATTACATCGATTATAACGACAGACACGGCGCCCAAAATCACATCGATTCGAGCTTTCATCACAGCCCACCAACACAACAAGTATGAAACCAATCCATCTAGCCGTTCTTGAGTAATCTTGTACACAGACAGAGACACATAACAGAAAATATAACCTCCATGACATTTCATGGAGGTAACTACTGTGCCAACTGTTACAAATATTTCAAACAGTCCTAAGCAGACATAAATAAAACTACTGGGGGTTCCCCAAACAGCTGTCACCTCACTATCTGCTTGCAGCTAAGCCCATTAACAAACACATACAGCACGATGCCTGTACCAATATATCTCAAATATAGGGGTGATTTCTGATACTATTACATCGATTATAACGACAGATACGGCTCCCAAGATCTCATCGATTCGAGCTTTCATCACACCTCACCAACACAACAAGTATGAAACCAATCCATCTTGCCGTTCTTGAGCAATCATCTACACAGGCAGAGACACATAACAGAAAATATAACCTCCATTCCATCACATTTCATGGAGGTAATAAATCCATAAATCTTCTCTAATATTGTTCTTGTAGACAAATGCAAATTCGACAACATTTGCTAAATGTAAAATTGACTAAAGACATGTATTCCCCCTTATTATTACGCCTTACGGATAAACAGTAAATGAAAATATTGTGATTCAGCTTTACAGTTCTTCGCTGTGACAAAACCGTCGATCCTAACAAAATCGTCACCTTGGTAGCCAAGAACACCCGGGTCAGACGGGTCAAGACTGTCATCTTCAAGAAGTGGAAGGAACCCCGAGAGGAGGGGATCATGACTGCCCGGATGGAGTGTGTGCTGGAAGAGTTAGTTGATGATCGCATCTGCCGCGCTACAAAAGTTGAAGGATACGAGCGCCAGGTAAAACAACCTTTTTGCAGCTATGGATAGCCTATTCTAGTTTAATTTTTCTTATCTATGTTTCGCCCTTCATTTCTTTCCATAGAGTAACTTCTTTGATACTATCAGAAAATATCACCTATAAAGCATTTTTTTTCGTTAGTTCTGTTAAAGTCATATGATAGTCGTCAATACCATTTCTTGACACAATTCAGAAATATTACAACCGTATTTCGGCACTATGAATATTCTCCTTAGCATGAAAGTTTATCTGTGTTGGTATATGACATTATGGATAACGGAAACTAACCTTCCGGAAGCTACAGTTGACGGGTCCATACCGTGAACATGGCTGGCGGAGTCGGTTGGAAAATTTGGGATAAGTCCCAACTTGTTTTTAAAGTGTTTGTTAAGGTCTGGTTTATCCCAAATGTTCTCCTTACTTTACCAGGAAGGAACGCCAACTCCCACCATGAGTATGATGGAGGATGAGACGTTCTGTGCCTTATTCTATGGAAGCATCCGTCCAAACGTGAAGGCGATTAATACCTACTACGGAGTCAACTTCACGTTTTACTGTAACAGGCCACGTATTTTAGAGTTTGACGTGACGCTAGTGGGCAAGGGAAAAGGTGCTACATCCACGGTATGGCTTTATCCCGGACGAAGGGAAAGATATCATCCACGCGCTCCGGGGAAAAAAGGGAAAACACCCCTTGCGACTGCCCAAATAACTGCACCCACCGTAAGTAGATTATCTATACTAACGAAGGGATACAAATTTACTACCTTAGGTGGGAGATAGGATTATAGACGGTGCAACACTGCTATACCTTCAGTGATAGCTTTTACATTTAATAGAAAAAACATCATAGACAGACTATATTCCTTCCAGTAATGTCCGTTCCATTGTATCCTCAATTCTTAACAAATCTATTTCAAGAAGATGGTTTCCAGACAACTTTTTGAGAAAACTATAGTTCTCTTCGCCAAGAAGAGTATGTTTTTGTCGACTTGGGTCTGTATGTAGGTCAACAGCATATATCTCGAGAAATTGTGGATGGAACTTTGTGATTTTTGGTAGGTGTGTAGCGGTTGTCGAAAGGAATGCCAAGTTTGAAAACGGTTTACCTGGCGTTTTCCTACAGTACTGCAGCGAGCTTGGTATGTTTTTTGCGGTTTGTTTTGGGCAGCATAAGTCAAAATCTAGCTGGGGGATTTTCACGAAACTTGCTAGGTGTGAAGCGGTTTTAGAAAGGAAGGTCAAGTACGAAAATGATTTACCTGGCTCTTACCTACGGTGCTGTAGCGGGATTTGTATGTAAGTGCGTTTGTCTGTATGCAAGATAACTCGAGAACCCTTGAATGGATCCTGATCATATTTGTTAGGTGGATGGGAGTTAGGAAAACAAAGGTCAAGTTCGATAATGGGCACCCTAGTGGCTGCCTAAGGTACTGCAGCAATTCTTTTAATTTTGACACTTCATGTTCTGGACATGCTGTGGTCATGGTTTTTTATTGGTAGATAGCCCTTGGAACAGAGAGTAAGTGCTGTGAGTTTGGACCCCCTAGCGGCTTTTTGGGAACTGCAGGCACCGATTTCCGTTCAGACTTTGGACGAGGATAACGCGAGAACGTGTAAACGGATCATCAGGATTTTCGGTATGTAGATAGAATGAGTGATGACTTATACAATGTAATACTAATTATGCAAATCAGTAGCTAATTTGCATGATTAATGAGGAAAGTTCATAAATCCATGCCAACAGCATATAACTCAAGAAGCTGTGTATGGATGTTCATGATATTTAGTATTTAAGTAGCGGTTGCAGAAATGAAGGTTGTGTTCAAAAATAGTTGACGTAGCATTTTCCGTTAGGACGGTAGCGGGCCGAGTGTGTGCGTCCGTTTGTTTGTGGAATGCATAACTCGAGAAGCCTTGAAAAAATCCTGATAATATTTGGTAGGTGGGTAGGGGTCAGGAAAACGAAGATAAATTATGATACTGGCCCCCCTAGCGGCTTCCTAAGGTACTGCAGCAAAACTTATTAACAGAAATAAACTGTGCTCTATATATCTCATTTTGACCTATATCTATGGTCACAGCTGTTATACAGATGTTTTGCTGGAGGAGCCTTAGGTTGTGAGCTGGACGCCCTTACACTGGGGACATAGCCTTTGACAAGCATGAAATTCTGATTGACCAGGGATGCTACCAGGTCATCTGTCAGGTCACAGTCTGGTTTTTGGTAATATTTGTGTGTTTGTGTGGAACACAGTTCATGCAGTCATTTGCTATTTAGTAATGCATGAATAAGACCTTAAAGTCTTAAATAAAGGCATGATTATTTGGGAAAGAGATGGGTTCGTTGAACTCTAGTTCACAATTAATGTTGCCTTGTAGGGTATCATTTGTGACTATTGGTTGGCGTGCCAGCGGTTCAAGAACACCCTGGGAATCGCTGGTGAGTCTGATTATCTGTCCATTGCTTCTTCATGATCTGACCATTGCTTCGTAAATCCTAACAACTGATTTTCATGTTTATTGGCAGGTTTAGCCAAATCCTAGCAGATATAAAACTAACTCCATAATATCATGCCCTAGTGCTTATTCAATATTCAAACACTCAAAAATATTTCAGTAAGATCTTCTCCACATTCATTTGGAATGTATCTGTACAAGTGATGATCACAAATTCCCAATCTTTTACAATTCTATTCCAGACACGTATCTCTCCCCAGACCACAACATGTGCTTCTGTGAAACATGCCACACAGGACGGCGTGACTCTGCTACACACTCCCGTGGGAATCCAAAGAGGAAGTACGCAGTACCTGTCGGCTGGGGCAGGTTTGGACTCATGTAAGTAAGATGATGTAACCTGCATGGCCTTGTTACGACGGTGGATTGATAGCATGTATTTTTTTCTTGTTCAGTCCATATTAGAAAGTGCTGCGACTGGGACTGATATTTGTGTTATCATTGATTTCAAACTTTGTATCCAATGCAGTCTCAATAAAGTCTCAGAAGACAAAGAAGTGAACGTGTTCACCAACTGGCATCGTGCGTACCACGGGACTGTACCAGGTGTGATCAAGAAAATACTGCAGACTTCGCAACTGCTTATGCCAGGTAAAGATACTTAGGCGACATTGTTGCCATCCCTACCCTCACCATCTTTATATCCCCCTTTCCACTAGGACGGCGCTGTCGCCGCGCTCTCTGTGCGACCTAAAATTTGAAAGATCGCTCAACGAATTGTATAGAAAATAAATGAATTCATTTTACACTGTGTGTACTGTTGTCCTCTCAGTCACAATTTTACATGATATATCCAGTATGAAATCAAAGGTTTCACACGATCGCCGTCTAGTAGAAAGGGGGCTTTACAAACGATGGGAAAGGCATCATAGACAAGGAGGGGAGGGGAGAGAGAAATTGGACTTGAGTGAAATTGAACAAAGGCCACCTAGTACCTAGAAGAGACATTCAGTGTTGAATATTACATTCATCTGTCTTTATTCTTTCGTTTCTTTTTCTTAGGCGACACAGCTCTGGGAGGTACTCAGCTTGCAGAGCGAGAAGGTCATTTCAACGACAAACGCAAGCCTGAGGGGTTCGACACCAAACAGGTCTACCTGTCACCAAGCATCCTGTACTCTGGAGATGATATTTATGCCCACCCAACATGGTAAGTACTCTTACGCACCATCTTATGGTAAACCTAGGGGGCCTAAATCTGCACACTTACTCTCGGCATAAAGAGCTGTCTACCACTCAAAAAGTATAGCTGCAGCATGTCCAGAACTCGAGATATCAAACCCGGAAGTTCCACTGCAGTACGGTAACAGGATGCTAAAATCTAAAGTTTTTCAGGTCTCATCAAGACCTACCCATATACCGAATGTCAATACAATTCATCAAAGCGTTCTCGAGTTATGCTGGTCTTCTATATACAAACAAACATACGTTACCGAAAATATAACCTTCTCGGCGAAGGTAATTACGAATAAAAGTAAAATACGCTAATAGAGTATGTAGAATTAATACATTTCTTTCTCTTCATTGAATTAAGGAATTTTACATTTTATCCAGGTTCAAGGACCCCCATGACGGGAAGCAGTACAAAGCCCGTGTCGTCTTCCAGGTGTGTGTCCGGCCCAACAGCTACAAGGTCGGACCGGAGACCATCGGTGCCAGGAGGGAGGGTAGAACCATCGACCCACTCTTCAGTAACAACGAGCTGGAATGGTCCACTAAGGAGAGGGGAGGGCACGTACTCTACGGACTTCTTGTCAAGTTGGAGGAACTTTAGATCTAAACATTTTGAAATATATAAACTTAATAGATACGTTACAGTTAGAATATGCAAAGGGGGATATTTTAATTGTACCCCCTGGAAAACTGGAAAAGATCTATAGGATTTAAAGTATATTTCGTACTCACAATATAACGTTATCAAAAGCAGTGCCCAATTTGTACACGCGTGATTGTAAGGCTTTGTTATTACAAATAAAACATTTCAAGTATTTCATATTTGTACAGAGATACACTGCATCATCACATACTTCAAAGCATATCTCTAGCTCTTAGGAGTACATAGCAATTTGCTTGCGTTGAGGCAGAACGGATGGAATGCTGTGTTTTGCAAATAATATATCAATGTGTCACAAAACTGTGATCAGATCAAATGATAGCATGTAAAATAAAATCAAAACAAGCCTAGAGAGTAGCAATATCAAAATGCTGCCTGCATGGAGTTTTATACGGAGGCTACTTTTGAAACTACAAGTATAAGCTAGAGTAGAGACTGTCTCTTTGATAGCCAAGAATGTTTGCTATTCTAGGCAAAATCAAACAAGTGTTCAGTTGGGTAAAACTGAGTAAAATTGCATTTTGTATCAGTTGTTCCTGGATGTCACTATGTAATAGACTCTAACATAAATTTTCTCGTGTCGTCGTTTACAAATTCTTTGTTTCGTGCACTGCATGTGAACCGAAGTAAATAAGTGAGGATGTGAATTCATTGGTGTGTTTATTGGTTGTATAAAATGGCGACCATTTTGGTAGGCATCATTCTACAGTTAGACCAAACCAGATAACCTTGACCTTAGCACGACAACTTTGCAAGCGACCTCTCATTGAATCAAAGACAAACATTCATAAACCTGTCAATCATCCAGCCACTGCATACACCTGTCACCAACAGTCTGAATAGACCTTGGCATTCAAACATGTATTGGTCACATAGCTGAACAATAGCACGTGATGTTACGGCCATTTTGCGGGCTGGTTGAGTGTGTATTGGCACATTAGCTTCCGTGCTTGTTGACGACCTGTGACAGGGGTAATTGTTTGTGACTCGCTACACCACAGACAGTCAGCTTTTCACAACGAGGTAAGACATGCTTGTTATTGGGGGTAACGTTTGTGTTTCTGTAATACACTTTATTCGTTTGATCCGTAGTGACCGCAACATCGACACTTTGTCCAGTAACATTTATGGCTTCTGTGCGACTCTCAATAACAAAGGTTTGAAACGTTGCTTAGAAACGTATGGTTTACTTCCTTGTCAGGAGTCCTACCCAAATGCGCGGTTCAATTTCGATGGTTTCCTTCTAGAATAGCTTGTTCTTGCTGTGCCAAAGAACTATAAACTGAGGCACTGAGCTGTCGTATCTTGATTGTATAACAAAACACGTCGATGATTACTAAAAGAAGCTTCGAAAAGTGCATCACTTAAGACAGGAAAAAGTAGTATTTTCACAGACAGATAACATGTTAAGGTGACATTTGAGACGACAAGGACAAAGGGAATGATGTAACAATCTAAAACCAAACATTTTCTCACCTAAAACAGATCATGTGGTTGGAGAGTTTTAGCGTATTGATTTATTTGACAAAGTTGGTAGATTTTCTGTACTTAGGTACATTGTTTTGCCATTTATCTTTCCATCTTTCATTACAAGTACCATTGCTACTGTTACACAGGGATACAAAAGCCGCACGTTTCTGATATATCTACTTGGATAAGGTAGGCAGAGTATTTCTCTTGAATATACACTTATCTATAGCTATAGGCTATTAGAGTTTTCGTCGCTCTTAGTTTCACCACGAAGGCAGTGAAGGTTAGTTGGTAAAGTAGTTGATAGGCTTTGGCTGTTATATCGAGTAGCGTATTATCTTTAGTAGCCACAGTATGCAAATAGCTGGCCCTTTCAACATAAGATAAATGTGTTTGGGAACTGCCTACTTAATCATGGTCTGTGCGCCGCTTTCCTTGGCAACCGGCCCATGGTCAGGCGGTCAGACCCCCAGGCTGCATAGACTTTGATAGAGTACATATTGCTGTTTGATCCGTTTATAGTGTTCGTTCATACATTAGTTTGTTCGTTATTTGGCTACCTTCGGAAACGAGTGTTATCTATAGGCTATTGTACCAGCCTGAGACCCACACGATTACAGTAATTAGCGACGATGGGAAGGAATTGGTAGTCTTTCGGTGCATGGTTACCGAGGTGTGGTGTACATGTAGAGGTCATGGCGGTCAGACGATATTTTTCGCACTAGGAACTGGCTGTAACTATTTATACAGCTATAACTATTTGGCTGTAACTGTTTATAAGCCAGCGAGCTTTGCTTTGAGTCTAGAGTCAATTTGATTTCTTGTTAGATGCTTTGCCAGAACAGTTTGTCGATCAATATATATTAAACTATGCTGCAATAACCCTTAGGCCACAGCAAGTAAATTTTATGGATGACATCCGCGCGCTCATTAATTTTTGCCTGATTTCAGAAAAAAAACAAGATTTTTTACTTCTTCGGAGATGGTCGACATGACAAGAAAGTACCAAAATGGGAAAGCATGTTGTGTTGGAGCCTAATAATTGTACTTGTAGGAGTGACATTAGCGAGGTAGCCACGATTGTAGTTATAAAAGTGAAACCAGCTGGATAGTTGGAAAAGTGGCAACACTATGGAAGTCATAAGTTAAGTTGCCAACTTGGTAAGTGATACCAGTCTACCACACTAGTGTCACTTTTACTACACTAGTTCACTTCGTTAATACAGGAATGAATGATTTGTCGTCAGTACTACCATGTTTTGTCACTTAAACTCTTCTTAAAATATTTACGGTGTCTTTTTTTTAAATTTAGCCATCTTGTTTTTTTTTTACCCATCTTGTTTTTTTTCTCACTATTTTTGCAGTCTGCAGAGGATGTCATCCATAAAATTTACTTGCTGTGGCCTTAGTGCTATTTGTTGATTTGGCAGAGTGACAGAAGTGAACATGTCAACAAGGATTGACAAATGGTTTTAAAATCATAATGCATGCACTATAGAGCCTGTCAAATACCACCGTATACTGATAGCTTGTGAGCATTAGGTGCAAGGGTCATGGTTTTACGTGAAGTAGGCACCTGTGGAAAAGAAAGGGATAGAGAGTATGCCATGAAGATATGTTAAGTCGTATTGAGCAATCTCGCAAAGCCTGTCCTCCTCTGATGGGTGCAGTTTTGTTTCTATGGAACAGACGCATTTGGTTTTGTGTTATTTTGTAGGCAAGTTATCACCACACAAAACTAAATCAGCTCCTGACGGGTACAGAATGGACGGTGCCCGGAGGATACCCAGCCCAAGAAGGCCAGCGCCTACAGACAGAAGCCGAAATCCAAGATTGCTGTCTGCTACAGGAGCGAGCGAGAGGCCATCGACAACAGCCGGGCCTAGAAAACCGAGTCCAATAAGGCTTCCGGAAATAGACGAGAGGCCATTATCGGCAAGACGCCCGAGCCCAAGTAGGTTAAGAAGCCCGAGAGTAGAAACACGTACTGGTCGGGATCCAAGATGGCGCCCAGAGGGGACGCTATGCTGAGCGCCCTCCTCTAAAACACACTTTTCGAGTGCACGCCTTGGGGTTTAACGGTCGACACGTCGCCCGAACACGGATTATATGGTTAGGACACGTTCCACGAAGCGAAACAGGCGCTCTGGCAGCGGTGAAGGGCCAAACAGTTCCAAGAAACCCTGTACCACGACTACAGCTAGTGAGATAGATATGGCGTCTACATCGGTCAGTGACCTGAAAGCTATTATTGAAGAATCCATTGAAGCAGCTCTTTCTCGTCAGCTTCAACATGTCGCCAAGTCGGCTGAAGTGCAAGCCATTCGGGACGAGTTGGGCCAAGTGCTGAGACGGCAGGATGCGCTGGAGGGTAGACTTGACAACCTGGAAAAGAAAGTGGCAGACATGGAGAAGGCCCCCCTCCCACCCCGAGTTGGTAACTCGATCAACTTACTCGAACAATACACGAGGAGAAATAGTCTTCGGATTCGCGGAATTCCAGAGGTGCCTGGGGAGACAGGTGAGCGGTGCATACAAGATGTCGTCAACTTCTGCAGGATTAAACTCGGGCTTGAACTGCAACCTTCGTCTATTGATCGCGCTCACCGTGTTGGAGCTAGGAAAGACAACTTTTCGCGCTTCATGTTGGTGAAATTCGTGTCGTGGCAAGACCGCAATCGAATCTTCCGCGCCCGAGCTAAACTGAAGGGAAAGAAGGATGACCACGGGAGACCCTTGCTGATTGTTGCGGACCTAACAAAGGAAAACCATCGTATTTTCACAGCTGCTCTGTCTGCAAAGAAAGACAACTTGATCAAGGACACATGGATCGACGGTAACTGCCGTATCATGATCACACTACTAGACAAGAACACGAAGTGCATTCAGTCTACTGATGACTTGCCTTCGGGCTAACTGTGCTACTACTTGAAATAAAATATTTTGAACTGTGTGGACCATGTGTGAGAGAAATTATTTCATGTAATTTGATGTTAAGCCTAAGGTAGGCCTCTGTATGCGAAATGGAACTACCCATAGTGGGCCATAGGAATTTTTTGTTGTTGTCTTATTCTTTTTGTTCTAAAGTCCTCCCAATTATTATTACAATAGTAATCACAGCCACAAGCGATGCTATAGAATTTGAGATTGGCCAAATCCTGAGCTCAGTCCTTTGTTTACGGAATGATATTTTGAGTTATGATGTTCATTTTATTTCTTGTATTTTGTTAAGTTTGATGACTATCTTCCTATGTTGGATTGATTCACTCATACTTTGTGTTCTATATAATTTGGTTTATATGATTTGGTACATGATTTCTGTTCTATCAGTTATAGGCACAAGATTTCAGAGTTTTTGTTTAATCATCACGTACTACATTGTACGCAATATTCATTTTACTAGATGCATAACTCTGTATCTAAGTTCTTTTTTGTTGATTCCACTTATGATTTGCATTGACATTTATTTTGATCTTTTGATTGATTTTGATTTGAGCTCATGTTTGTGGCTAACTGTTCCCCAAGTTTACTTTCTTTGTAGATCATCATCATCAAATCCTATCCGATGCCCCGATGACTTCTTCCGGCTTTCTTCTCCGAGACGATTATTTTCCCAGAAGTTATGACACAGGTAGAGTGCCAGATATCAAGTTATAATTGTAATGGGCTGGGGGATTCTTATAAAAGAAGGGGACTTTTTACTTGGTTAAAAGACAAGCCTTGCAACATATACTGTTTACAAGAGACACATAGTACCATTAGAGACGAAAAGGTGTGGCAGAACGAATGGGGTGGGCAAATATTCTTCTCGCATGGTACCTCTAACCAAAGAGGTGTGGCTATTTTAGTTAAAAACAACACCACCGCTCATGTTCATCAGATTAAGACTGATGAACATGGGCGATGGATTATTTTAGATATCGAGATAGATGATCTACATTTTTGTCTAGTCAATTTGTATGCGCCAAATGACGACTCTCGTACCTTTTTTAAGGAACTTGAGATAGTTATAGATACTTTTGAGATAAGTTATGATAATCTTATTGTTGTTGGGGATTTTAATACGGTGCAAAATGCCTTGATGGACAGAGCAGGTGTTAAACAACGTAATTACCATCCCAATGCACTGGAAGCAATCTCTGAATTAAAAGGAAAATTTGATTTACTGGACATTTGGCGTTTTAGAAATCCAAACACTACTCGTTACACCTGGCGTCGCGGGCTCCACGCAAGTAGACTAGACTATTTTCTTATTTCTTTTTCATTAGTTAATAGAGTAACAAAATGTTGTATTGCCGATAAATTTAAGTCCGATCATAACTTAATTACATTAGCGTTTGTAACCATGGAGTTCCCACGTGGCCCTGGTTATTGGCAATTCAATCAATCTCTTCTTCAGGACAAAACATTTCTTCAACAAACAAAACAAGTTATGTCTGAATTTTTTGAAAATAATGTAGGTAGTGCAAATCCGCAAGTTGTTTGGGACGCCGCAAAATGTTTCTTTCGGGGACACTGTATTAAGTTTTCTAGTTGGAAAAAGAAACAATACCTTATAAAAGAAAAGCAACTTATTAATGAAATTAATCTTTTGCAAACTCAAATTGACAATACCACCTGCCCCTCTCCTGACCAGCTGGATGATTTAGCATGTAAGCAAAAACTACTTGAATCTTTATACAATGAACGTTTAAATGGTATTTTAATCAGATCGAAAGCACGCTGGATGGAATTGGGTGAGAGGTGTACAAAGTATTTTATTAATTTAGTTCGTCGAAATTATTCTAGAAAAAATATTCAAAGACTTAAGAGGCCATCTGGGGAGGTAATTTTCAACCCACAAGATATTTTGTCCGATCAGGTTAGTTTTTATTCCACATTATACTCTTTTGAAGAAACACCAGTGCCCCTTACAGAAGCTAATTGCGATGGTTTTTTCCCAACAAACTACAGTAAACGATTATCAAATGACCAGCAACAAGCTTGCGAAGGTTTGATTAACGTAGATGAGTTAAAAAATGCTATTTTTTCGTTTCAGTCTGGGAAAGCACCAGGGTTAGATGGTATCCCTGTAGATGTATATAAGGAATTATTTGATGTTTTTCAAGGACCTATGTTACAATGTTTCAATTATTCGTTTGCCAATGGGTGTCTTTCAGATACTCAAAGACAAGGCCTTATTTCATTACTTTTAAAAAAGGACAATAAGGGAGTGGACAAGGACCCAACTGCTATTACAAACTGGCGCCCTCTTACTCTTCTCTGCTGCGATACTAGAATTTTGTCGAAGTGTATTGCGCTTAGATTTAAACAGGTAATTTCAGATATAATCGAGACTGATCAAACAGGGTTTATTAAGGGTAGATACATAGGAGATAATATAAGAAGACTTTTAGACACGATTGAACATTATGAAGATACAGGGAAGCCTGGATTAATATTTATCGCTGATTATAAGAAAGCTTTTGACACTTTAAGGTGGGATTTCATGTTTAAATGTTTGGATTATTTTAACTTTGACCCACAACTGAAAACGTGGGTAAAAGTTTTGTATGAAAAATCAATAAGTTCAGTTATTAATAATGGATATATTTCTAATCCTTTTACATTGAATCGTGGCGTACGTCAAGGTTGTCCTTTGTCGCCGTACCTTTTTGTAATAGCGGTTGAAGTCCTTGCCATTAAGATAAGGTCCAATCATTCAATTCGTGGTTTGAATATCAATGGAAAATGTACTAAGATTTCTCAATATGCGGATGATTCGAATTTTCCGTTTGAACCCAATTTGCAGACATTTTATGCGTTGCTGTCTGATTTAGAACGTTTCTCCAGTATCTCTGGTCTTCAATTACATGCCGAAAAGTGTAAAATTTTAAGATTAGGCTGTTTAAAGTTTACAAATTTTTGTTTACCCACCCATCTACCATTTCAATGGGTTGACGGAGGTGTGGATGTATTGGGAATTCATATTCCCATCGATATGTATACTCTTGTTAATGTAAATTTTGAACCTCGTTTGGAACGACTGGACAGGTTATTACGACCATGGAAAGGCAAAACTTTATCTCTTTATGGAAAAATAACAGTTGTTAATTCCCTGGTGGTTCCCCAGTTTACAAACTTATTTCAGGTTTTACCTTCCCCAAATGATCTGTTCTTTAAAATTTATGAGAGGAAAGTCTTCTCCTTTATTTGGGAAGATGGACCAGAAAGAGTAGCCAGAAAAGTATTATATAATTTGGTGGAAAATGGTGGTTTGAAGTTAATTAATTTACGTGCTTTTAACCTTACCATGAAAGCTTCATGGGTACCTAAATTATTTTTTCATGCGGATTGGTTTACTTCTTTTGCTATAAAAGTTCATCCTCGTCTTAATCTGAGTTTATTTCCTTTCATGCAGTTATCTTCAGTGCAAACCCTTAATTATAAGGGTTTTCTCTTTGAAGTTTTAGATGCATGGTACAAATTTCAGCACGTTGAACCCGCGACGCCAGCTGATGTGCGTCAACAAATACTTTGGAATAACTCCAACATTACTGTTGATAATAAATCCATTTTTCAAACTGCTCTGTTTAATAGGAATATAATTTTTGTAAATGACTTGTTAGATACAGATGGAAATGTTATGTCGTACGCTGAATTTTGTTTAGTGTACCCAAACAGTTGTGAGCAGTTTCAATATCAACAGCTTATCTCCGCAATCCCGAAAGCATGGAAAACCTTATTAAATATTGACCATTCGAAAGAGCTTGTATGTTTACCGCGCCAATATAATCATATGTGGTTAAGAAATATTAAAATTAATAAGTTGTTATATAATTTCTTTCTTGTCCATACAAATGAAGTGAGTATTGCCCATAAAGTACGATTATCATGGTTTTACTATTTTGATAGACCCATACCATGGCGAGAAGTATTTACAGCTTTGTCTAAATGTACTATTGACCCCAATGCTCGGTATTTTCAGTACCGTTTACTTTATAAATTCTTACCATGCAACAAGTTTTAAAACTTTGGAATTTAATTGAATCTAGTACCTGTTCTTTCTGCCAAAGTGATGAAGAATCTTACATTCATATCTTCTGGGAATGCCCTCATGTGATATCTTTTTGGAACAATGTACAAACTTGGCTAAAACAAGAAATAAGCTTGACTTTAGAATTAAATTCCTTTGTTGTTATGTTTGGAGATCTATCTTTAAGTGCACCCCCTTTAAAAAACTTGATTATATTATTGGGTAAGATTTTCATATTCCGTTCCCGACGCTTTAAGATTCTAAATTTCCAGTCCTTTAAAACACTTACATCGGTATTTCAAAAGACAGAATGTCTTATTGCGTCTCGGAGGGGGAAGCTGGAGAAGCATCGGGGTAAGTGGGGAACTTTGTGCTTATGATTTCGCTTTTTTGTTGTTGATATATATTTGCAGTTTGCTTAATTCTGATATTTAAATGTATGATTTCGCTTAGTTTGGTTACTTTATGCTGTAAAAAATTTATGGGAGGCTGTCTTCTGTTCATTTTTTTGTATTTGTATAATTATTCATGGCAATAAAAAAAAAAAAAAAAAAAAAAAAAAAAAAAAAAAAAAAAAAAAAGAAGCCCGAGCCCAAGTAGCCCAAGAGGGCAGACACCAACTAGCCCAACTAGCCCAACAAGCCCAAGATGGCTATCGGTAACTGACCAGAGACCACTCACAACAGGTAGACCTAGGACACCGAGTATAACATTGACGGTGGAAGAGGGCGAGAGCGAACCCCATAGGCCATCAACGACGACAAGAAGTCGACGCTCCAGGCGGCTCTCGGCTACCGACGACGAGAATGAGAGGCCATCAACGTCAAGGAAAAGCCTAAGTCCACGGCCACCAACGACAGGCAGACCGACAAGCAGAAGCCCGAGTCCGCGCTCAAGAAGACTATCGGTACCCGACAACAGTATGAGAACATCGTCAAAAGGAAGGCCTAGGGGAACAAGTCCAGCAAGGCAAGCGGAACTGGGCGAGCACGAGGAAATGGCAGCACATCTGAGGGCCCAAATGAGGGAGACAGATTCTTCTAGAGAGCTAAATCTCTCAAAGCAGTCACTCGAGGAAATACCACCAGCCGTCTTCACTCTAAAGGAAGCTGAGATCCTGGATGTGTCATACAACCCTCTGGGTTGCGTACCGGTTGAAATCGCCAGTCTTTCTAATCTAAAGGAGATAGAAGCGGCAGGCTGTGACCTCAGAGAGATCAGTGGGAACATTTCAAGGTGCAAGTACCTGGCAAAAATCGATCTTTCACGAAATCCGCACATTGCTGCACTTCCAGCAACGATGAAGCAACTCCAGTACCTAAAGTACGTCGCACTTTCTGGCTGCGAGTTAGAATCGATTCCCAGGAATCTCACTCAATTGGCCAAAATTGAAACCCTTGATTTGTCGAAGAATGTACTGACAACACTTCCTTCAGACTTTTCAGATCTTAAGAGAATGAAGGTCCTTATCCTCAACGATAACGCCTTCCGAACCATCCCAGAAGCCATCAAGGCACTGGGACGTCTCGAGTGCTTAAAGATGAAACGGAACAGGCTGAACAACTATCGGGGCGACCTAGAGCTGAACGTTCCTCCGAGGTTAAAGATTTTGGACTTGGAAGACAACTACTCATTGACATCACTTCCGAAGGGTCTCGAAGACCTTGAAGTGATAGAGAGTCTTGATTTCAGTTACTGTGGTGTCGAGTCGCTTCCGGAATCAATCGGAAAGTTGTCTTCACTGAAAGAAATCCATCTCGCCGGCTGCAAACTGCGCAAACTTCCTGAAAGCATCGGACGCCTGCTCAATCTTGAAACTCTCGATTTGGAAGGAAACGGTCGCCTGTCCAGTTTGCCTCTTTCTCTTCATCACCTGCGGAAGCTGAGAAAAAAAGAAGCAGGAACAAACCAGGGATTGGTCCTGGACAACTCTCCTGTAGACTTCCCTGAACCGAAGATTGTCAAAGAAGGCGTGGTCTCCGTACTCACCGAGCTTCTGGTTGAAGATAGCCTCAGCTACGTCACAGACACCATCATTCAGGAAGTAGCGGACGACACAATCATGGAATCTTTCTCAATAGATATGGCCACCATCGTTGAAGAGGGGTTAGCTGACGAGCTGATGTTGGACATGATAGACGCGTACGCCGCGATGGATGCTGATGAGCTTTGCTTGGAGGACGTCATTGATGACGTCACCCTATCATTCCTGATGGAAATCCGCCAAGACGTCGTGGACGAGGAACAAGCTGCCCTATTTTTGACAGATGAAGACTTGACAACATTTGATATGCGGGTACTCGGTGTTGCATGGAGGGTGATGGTAGAGGCGGTGGAGAAAACCAGCCGGTCAATGATAAAGGAAATCGCGACAAGCGCCGTGCTGGATGCTGCAGAAGGGATAGTGATGGAAGATCTTTTGTTAGAGATACCAAGCAGGTCAATGATGAAGGAAATCGTACTGGATGCTGCAGAAGAAGTAGTAATGGAGGATCTTCTGTTTGAGGTTACTTCGGCAACTACAAAGTCGATCGCCTTGGAAGTGGAAGAAGAATGGCGTTTGGGCCAAACCGTTCCAGACGAATACGACAAACGATACAGGTGTCTGAAGTTTTTTTATCTCTTTGAGCACATCATTTTAATTGCTTGCTAGTGGTAAATGGGATGAAACAATAGTAGTAAAAATGTGCATGTTCTCAATGATTGTTTTAGATGTTGATAGAGCATGAAGTTGAAAATGTTGACTTGTATCTCCCACAGCTACAAGATATCGACAGACTCGACCACCGCACAGTCCGTTGATCTACCAGCCGGTTGCAACTTGACCATCCCTCCAGGAGCTTCCGCTGAAGATTCCGCCATCATCTCGGTAGTGTTGAACCCACACGGCTACGCTCAAACGCTCATGATCGGAGACAACGAGCAACTGGTCAGCGATATCATCGAGATGGGGCCAGCGGGGAAGACCTTCTCCAAGCCCATAAAGCTGAAGATCCCCCACTCGCTGCCCAAGTTCAACAAGGAACGGGAATACGCCGTGATGGTATCAGACGATCAGGGGAAGTCGTGGAGTATGATGAAGACACTGACCGAGGAAGATCAAGTAGGTTTTCTGACAGCTACACCAGATTGTATCTCTATACATAATTATGTTGTTATTGATCTAGAATTCATAATATGTTCAGTCACAAGGGCTATGGTTAAGCAAATTGTCTTGGTATTGATATATAGTAGCACCAATGAACACATAAAAGCTAGTAGAAAAGACAACAGCTAATTCAAGTCTTGTATGATGGCCAATGTTCTTGACTCTGCTTCCTCGTTCTTCTCCTAGGGTGAAAGGCATGTGACTGTTGAGGTGACACACTTGTCCACCTATGCTGTCGTGGCGAGGCCGTTAGAGCATAGCCACATTGTAAAGGAAGGAGAAGCATTGACGCTGACGTCTTCGGAACAGACGGGGATTGAGGTATCTCTGCCTGCGGACTCTGTCTCTCCCGGTGAAGAGATTTCATTTCAAGTAAGTACGAAGAAACACTAATACTTTCTAGTGAACACGTGATCATTTGTAACTGTTTGACAAATCGTACGTCATGAATCGTAGCATGACACTTTATCTGTTTTGACATTATGAAAATCAATAAACGTTACAGAACTAGCACTAAAGATAAATCGAACTTGCCCAAATTTTCGTAACGTGACGTTTTCAAAGCCACGTGACTGCAGAAACGGGTCGTCACGTGTCAGATAAGCTATGTCGCCCCCCGTCTCTGTTCATGTGTTATGATTTTCTCGCTCTTATGGACCTATTTGTACTTTTTGTAAGTTCCCATGACGATTTTCTCCTAAAGGTGACGCCAGTTGACAGTGAGGCCTTGAATTGTGCTGGAATAAACAACGCTGAACACATGAGCGGGATCGACAGTATGAGTCACATTGTCAAGGTTATCAAAGGCAGCAACCTGCTCCTGAAGCATCCCGCTACCGTCGTACTCCCGCTATCTCCTGGGAAGGAAGATAGCCCAGTTCGCGTCCTGAGCTGCAATGAGAGAGGGGACTGGGAAGACGTCACCGACAAAGTAGATGATGTCGTCCTGAAGGAGTCCAAGGTGGCTTTCAAGACAAAGCAGCTTAGTTCTGGGTGAGTAGGCACTGGATATTGGAATTTCCTAACCGTTCCCGTCTACTTCGATGCTTTTCCAGACATCTTCCTAGAAGCGTTTGACTTGAGTGCTATTTCTCACCTCTTTATGTAGTCGATGTAGGTGGCGCTATTGCGGCGAGAACACAATCCAAAAGATGGCTACCTTTGTATCCAACCTCCCGGTTCATCACTGGGGCTGACTTTTTTTATCCAAACGACCTCCTTGATCCACCTTCTGTCCATGACCTTGGCCCCTTCCCAGTCAATTACAGCTATTTCTGTTAATGCGGTCCGTCACAGCATATTTCACTTTCCATTTTGTACATGCCTTTTGGTGTCTTGTGTATCTTACAACATCTATGCTATCCGTTCTTGTTGGATGTCCTTCTAGTCTCAAAAGAAATAAAAAGATGCATGAGGAGCAAATCATTGATGATGTTCAGATGTCATAAACATTAATGTTAAACTATACAGATTAGAGTTGAACTTTTCTTTAACATCGCAGATCGTAACATCCTTGTATTTCAGTTATACCGTGATATGCTGCAACGATAGCTCGAATGCTACAGGAATCGTCAACCTCGTGGCTAAGAATGTACGAGCCAGACTATTGGGGGCCAAGTGTCGCAAAATTAAACGTATACATAGAACGAATTTTCTCCCATACAGAAGAGTTGAAAAAGGTCTCACACACAGACAGATTTTTCTCTCTCACACATCAGTGGAAACAAATCGCACACATTGACAGATTTTTCTCTCTCACACAACAGTTGAAAAAGGTCGCACACATCGACAGATTTTTCTCTCTCACACAAGAGTTGAAAAAGGTCTCACACATAGACAGATTTTTCTCTCCCACTAAAAAGTTGAAAAAGTTTGCACAAAGTGACAGCTTTTTAAAAGGTAACTTTTCGTCATATACAATTCTTCACAAATGTTATAAATGTACACACGGTTTCTCAGTTCAACATGTACTTTGTTCTTCAATATAGAGGCTGTAACATTTCTGACACAACAACGATTTTGTTGTTTCCGCCTCTTATTCTCACTCAGCGCTTATGTTTATGCTCACAGAACTGTTTATGCAGACAAAACAATATAACGTTATGCCATCGTTGTATCAACGCATTAGTTCTTCGAGACTTGCTAATTCAAATACGTCACTTCAAACGTATTAGTAAGTGAATACCGTGACCGCTATTCAAATCCATCTCTATTTCAACATTGATGATACAATTGCCAGCATGACTTTGACTTTTGATCTGTTATATAGCTTATATGATTTGCTTTTTTCCCATATTGAGACACTTATTGGAAGTATACCGTAGCTGGAATTTCTCTGGAGTCATAGAATGCACGCACACATGTCATATAAGTTGTCTTTCACCGACTCAAACTTGTACGCTCGATATCTTTCTTAGATACTCTTTCAGATCGTTCTTGAGGTCAGACATAATATTTGTCAAAACTAATATCACCCCAAAACTGAGGCTGAATTTTTTCAAATACACAGCAAGATGTTTCTGCAAGTCAGTCACCTATGGTAAGAGAGCTTAAGCTGGAAAAAAATCCGTCCCTGAAGAGAACTGATTAAAAGATCCTTGTTCGGATGTATAAGTACGACGACTTTAAAGTTTTGGGGGTTGATTGCATTCTTCACATAGTGCAGAAGCCACGAGAATATGGCGCGTCAACAAATGTGCAATTTTTTTGTCTCAAACACTTGCAGAAATCAACTCTCAAACACATATCGAATTATTCTTTCTAAAGACAAACTATTCTTTGATACAGCAGACATTTTTATTCCGACACACAAACACTAGAATTCTCTCTCACACACAGCACAAAAAGTTCTCTCACTCCGGGAGGCTTCCCTGCCAACCCGGCTGGAGAAGTGAGCGATTTTTTCGTCTGAGTGAGAGCGAAATTTGGTCGATGTGAGAGCGCTTTCGAAGTAGTGGAAGAATAACTTGCTTGAGTTTTCTGAACTTCCAAATGGCAATGAACAGTGTTATTTTCTTCATTTTCCAATAATAAACCATTTTAACAATGACATTCTGTTATGTTATAGACATTTCCTCAACAATCACTTTATTCCGACACACAACGCAGAAATTCTCTCTCACCCACAGAACAAAAAGTTCTCTCACTCCGGGAGGCTTCCCTGCCAACCCGGCTGGAGGAGTGAGCGATTTTTTTGGTCTGAGTGAGAGCGAAATTTTGTCGATGTGAGAGCGCTTTCGGAGTAGTGAAAGAATAACTTCCTTCATCATTTCTTTACTTCAAACGCATGTTAAACACTGACATTTTGTATAGTTTGAAACGATATACATCATACACTAACAATCACTTAAACTAAAGACATTGTCTTGACGATCAATCTTTTTCCGACACTCAACGCTAAAATTCTCTCTCACACACAGAACAAAAAGTTCTTTCACTTCGGGAGGCTTTCCCTGCCAACCCGGCTGGAGGAGTGAGCGATTTTTTCGTCTGAGTGAGAGAGAACTTTTGTCGATGTGAGAGCGCTTTTGTAGTAGTAGAAGAATAACTTCATTGAGATTTCTTAAGTTCTAAAGGGCAATGAACAGTGTCATTTTCTTCAGTTTTCAATAATAAACCATTTCAAAAATGACATTCTGTTATATTATAGACATTTCCTCGACAATCATATTATTCTGACACACAACGCAGAAATTCTCTCTCACCCACAGAACAAAAAGTTCTCTCACCTCGGGAGCGTTCCCCACCAACCCGGCTGGAGGAGTGAGCGAATTTTTTTGGTCTGAGTGAGAGCGAAATTTTGTCAATGTGAGAGCGCTTTCGGAATAGTGGAAGAATAACTTGCTTGAGTTTTCTTAACTATTAAAAGGCAATGAACAGTGTCAGTTTCTTCAGTTTCCAATAATAAACAATTTAACAATGGCATTCTATTATATAATATATATACATTTCCTCGACAATCATATTATTCCGACACACAACGCAGAAATTCTCTCTCACACACAGAACAAAAAGTTCTCTCACTTCGGGAGGCTTTCTGCCAACCCGGCTGTAGGAGTGAGCGATTTTTTGGGTCTGAGTGAGTGCGAACTTTTGTCGATGTGAGAGCGCTTTTAGAGTAGTGAAAGATCAACTTCTTTTAGTATTTTTTATTTAAAACGCAAAATAAACACTGACATTTTGTTGAGTATGTAACGATATACACCATTTAATATCAATCACTTATACCAAATATTAAAGATATTGTCTTGACAATCAATCTTTTCCGACACATAACGCTGAAATTCTCTCTCACACACAGAACAAAAAGTTCTCTCACTTCGGGAGGCTTTCCTGCCAACGGGGCTGTAGGAGTGAGCGATTTTTTGGGTCTGAGTGAGTGCGAAATTTTGTCGATGTGAGAGCGCTTTCGGAGTAGTGAAAGAACAACTTCTTTTAGTATTTTTTACTAAAAACGCAAAATAAACACTGGCATTTTGTTCAGTTTGTAACGTTATACACCTTTCAATACCAATAACTTATACCAAATATTAAAGATAGTATCTTAACAATCAATCTTTTTCCGACACAAAACGCTGAAATTCTCTCTCACACACAAAACAAAAAGTTCTCTCACTTCGGGAGGCTTTCCTGCCAACGGGGCTGTAGGAGTGAGCGATTTTTTGGGTATGAGTGAGTGCGAACTTTTGTCGATGTGAGAGCGCTTTTGGAGTAGTGAAAGAACAACGTCTTTTTGTATTTTTTACTAAAAACGCAAAATAAACACTGGCATTTTGTTCAATTTGTAACGATATACACCTTTCAATACCAATAAATTATACCAAATATTAAAGATATTGTCTTGACAATCAATCTTCATCCGACACACAACGCTGAAAGTCTCTCTCACACACAGAACAAAAAGTTCTCTCACCTCGGTAGGCTTCCCTGACAACGCGGCTCTAGGAGTGAGCGATTTTGGGGGTTTGAGTGAGTGCGAACTTTTTACGATGTGAGAGCGCTTTTGGAGTAGTGAAAGAACAACTTCTTTTAGTATTTTTTACTTAAAACGCAAAATAAACGCAGACATTTTGTTTAGTTTGTAATGATATACACTATACAATACCAATCACTTACACCAAATATTAAAGATATTGTCTTGACAATCAATCTTTTTCCGACACAACGCTAAAATTCTCTCTCACACACAGAACAAAAAGTTCTCTCACTTCGGGAACTTCCCTGCCCACCCGGCTATAGGAGTGAGCGATTTTTTGGGTATGAGTGAGTGCGAACTTTTGTCGATGTGAGAGCGCTTTTGGAGTAGTGAAAGAACAACTTCTTTTCGTATTTTCTACTTAAAACGCAAAATGACAGCAGGCATTTTGTTTACTTTGTTCAACATCAGATGCGGAAACCGGAGGTAGATCCA
>NC_049997.1:3793571-3795195 GCF_000003815.2 Branchiostoma floridae | reverse complement strand
GCCCATGTTTGTTGGCCACGTCGGGCATCCCCGCGGGAGGCGGGTAGTCGGTCAGGCCGGCCATCTTGTCGTCGATGGTCGCCCGGTGAACCCGCCAGCACCACCGGAGGTTCCGCTGCAGTACCGCTAGAGGGCCCCAAATCTTATCGTTTCCAGGTTTTATCAAGACCTACCCACATACCAAATATCAATACAATCCATTCAGGCGTTCTCGACTTTTACTGGTCTTCTACATACAAACATACAAACATACAAACATACAAACATACAAACATACAAACATACAAACATACAAACAAACAAACATACAAACATACAAACATACAAACATACAAACATACGCTACCCAAAACATAACCTTCTTGGCGAAGGTAATAATAATCACTTATGCAAAAGACACTGTCTTGAAAATCCACATTTTTCCGACACACAACGCAGAAATTCTCTCTCACCCACAGAACAAAAAGTTCTCTCACCTCGGGAGCTTTCCCCGCCGACCCGGCTGTAGGAGTGAGCGACTTTTTTGGTCTGAGTGAGAGCGAACTTTTGTCGATGTGAGAGCGCTTTCGAATTCGAAGAAGTGGAAGAATAACTTCGTTGAGGTTTATTTACTTCAAACGCATAATAAAACTGACATTTTGTTGAGATTGCAACGATATACACCATACAAAAACAATTACTAAGTACCAAAGACATTGTCTTGGCAATTAATATTTTTCCGACACACAACGCTAAAATTCTCTCTCACCCATAGCACAAAAAGTTCTCTCACTTCGGGAGGCCGGCTACCAACCTGGCTGTAGGAGTGAGCGATTTTTGGGGTCTGAGTGAGAGAGAAATTTTGTCGATGTGAGAGCGCTTTCGGAGTAGTGAAAGAATTAATAACTTCATAGAGGTTTATTTACTTCAAACGGGCAATGAACACTAAGATCTTGTTCCCTTGGCAGCGATATACATCATACAATAACAATCACATATACCAAAGACACTGCCGCGACAACCATATTATTCCGACACACAACGCCAAAATTCTCTCACACACACACAAAAAAAAGTTCTCTCACTTCGGGAGGCTTCCCTTACCAACCCGGCTGTAGGAGTGAGCGATATTTTGGTCTGAGTGAAAGAGAAAATTCGTCGATGTGAGAGCGCTTTAGGAGTAGTGAAAGAATAACTTCCTTCAGTATTTCTTTACTTCAAACGCAAAATAAACACTGACATTTTGTTAAGTTTGTAACGATATAAGCCAAATAATAACAATTACTGATACCAAATATTAAAGATATTGTGGTAATATGTGGGGAGTGTTTAGGTGTGAACAGAAGCACTGGTGGGATCAAGATGATATTTAGTAAAAGGCAGGCCAAGTTCGAGTTAATGGGCCTCCTAGTGGCTTTCTAAGGTACTGCAGAGGAACTTTCATTTTTGATTTTTCGTGTTCCGGACATGCTGTGGTCGTGGTTTTTGAGTTGTAGATAGCTATTGGTACCAATGGAAAACATAGAAAACACATTGTCATGACTAAGTTGCATCTTTATTGGTTTTGAACACTAAAGTATCAATATAATTGCATCCTGCACCTGTAACCCACTTGAACATATACGAACACACTTTCCATCAATAC
>NC_049997.1:3789800-3793038 GCF_000003815.2 Branchiostoma floridae | reverse complement strand
CTCACATCGACAAAAGTTCGCACTCACTCAGACCCAAAAAATCGCTCACTCCTACAGCCGGGTTGGCAGGGAAGCCTCCCGAAGTGAGAGAACTTTTTGTTCTGTGTGTGAGAGAGAATTTCAGCGTTGTGTGTCGGAAAAAGATTGATTGTCAAGACAATATCTTTAATATTTGGTATAAGTGATTGGTATTAAATGGTGTATATCGTTACATACTGAACAAAATGTCAGCGTTTATTTTGCGTTTTAAGTAAAAATACTAAAAGAAGTTGATCTTTCACTACTCCAAAAGCGCTCTCACATCGACAAAAGTTCGCACTCACTCAGACCCCAAAAATCGCTCACTCCTACAGCCAGGTTGGTAGGGAGCCTCTCGAAGTGAGAGAACTTTTTGTTCTGTGTGTGAGAGAGAATTTCAGCGTTGTGTTGGATAAAGATTAAGTGTCCAGACAATATCTTTAATATTTCGTATAAGTTATTGGTATTGAATGGTGTATATCGTTACAAACTGAACAAAATGCCAGTGTTTATTTTGCGTTTTAAGTAAAAAATAATAAAAGAAGATGTTCTTTCACTTCTCCAAAAGCGCTCTCACATCGACAAAAGTTCGCACTCACTCAGACCCAAAAAATCGCTCACTCCTACAGCCGGGTTGGCAGGGAAGCCTCCCGAAGTGAGAGAACTTTTTGTTCTGTGTGTGAGAGAGAATGTTAGTGTTGTGTGTCGGAAAAAGATTGATTGTCAAGACAATATCCTTAATATTTGGTATAAGTGATTGGTATTGTATAGTGTATATCGTTTCAAACTGAACAAAATGTCTCCGTTTATTTTGCGTTTTAAGTAAAAAATACTAAAAGAAGTTGTTCTTTCACTACTCCAAAGCGCTCTCACATCGACAAAAGTTCGCACTCACTCATACCAAAAAATCGCTCACTCCTACAGCCGCGTTGCCAGGGAAGCCTCCCGAAGTGAGAGAACTTTTTGTTCTGTTTGTGAGAGAGAATTTCAGCGTTGTGTGTCGGATAAAGATTGATTGTCAAGATACTATCTTTAATATTTGGTATAAGTTATTGGTATTGAAAGGTATATATCGTTACAAACTGAACAAAATGCCAGTGTTTATTTTGCGTTTTTAGTAAAAAATACTAAAAGAAGTTGTTCTTTCACTACTCCAAAAGCGCTCTCACATCGACAAAAGTTCGCACTCACACAGACCCAAAAAATCGCTCACTCCTACAGCCGGGTTGGCAGGGAAGCCTCCCGAGGTGAGAGAACTTTTTGTTCTGTGTGTGAGAGAGAATTTCAGCGTTGTGTGTCGGAAAAAGATTGATTGTCAAGACAATATCTTTAATATTTGGTATAAGTGATTGATATTAAATGGTATATATCGTTACATACTTAACAAAATGTCAGCGTTTATTTTGCGTTTTAAGTAAAAAATACTAAAAGAAGTTGATCTTTCACTACTCCAAAAGCGCTCTCACATCGACAAAAGTTCGCACTCACTCAGACCCAAAAAATCGCTCACTCCTACAGCCGGGTTGGCAGGGAAGCCTCCCGAGGTGAGAGAACATTTTGTTCTGTGTGTGAGAGAGAATTTCAGCGTTGTGTGTCGGATAAAGATTGATTGTCAAGACAATATCTTTAATATTTGGTATAAGTGATTGGTATTGTATAGTGTATATCGTTTCAAACTGAACAAAATGTCTCCGTTTATTTTGCGTTTTAAGTAAAAAATACTAAAAGAAGTTGTTCTTTCACTACTCCAAAAGCGCTCTCACATCGACAAAAGTTCGCACTCACTCAAACCCCAAAAATCGCTCACTCCTACAGCCGCGTTGCCAGGGAAGCCTCCCGAAGTGAGAGAACTTTTTGTTCTGTGTGTGAGAGAGAATTTCAGCGTTGTGTGTCGGATAAAGATTGATTGTCAAGATACTATCTTTAATATTTGGTATAAGTTATTGGTATTGAAAGGTGTATATCGTTACAAACTGAACAAAATACCAGTGTTTATTTTGCGTTTTTAGTAAAAAATACTAAAAGAAGTTGTTCTTTCACTACTCCAAAAGCGCTCTCACATCGACAAAAGTTTGCACTCACTCAGACCCAAAAAATCGCTCACTCCTACAGCCGGGTTGGCAGGGAAGCCTCCCGAGGTGAGAGAACTTTTTGTTCTGTGTGTGTGAGAGAATTTCAGCGTTGTGTGTCGGAAAAAGATTGATTGTCAAGACAATATCTTTAATATTTGGTATAAGTGATTGGTATTGTATAGTGTATATCGTTACATACTGAACAAAATGTCAGCGTTTATTTTGCGTTTTAAGTAAAAAATACTAAAAGAAGTTGATCTTTCACTACTCCAAAAGCGCTCTCACATCGACAAAAGTTCGCACTCACTCAGACCCCAAAAATCGCTCACTCCTACAGCCAGGTTGGTAGGGAGCCTCTCGAAGTGAGAGAACTTTTTGTTCTGTGTGTGAGAGAGAATTTCAGCGTTGTGTTGGATAAAGATTAAGTGTCCAGACAATATCTTTAATATTTCGTATAAGTTATTGGTATTGAATGGTGTATATCGTTACAAACTGAACAAAATGCCAGTGTTTATTTTGCGTTTTAAGTAAAAAATACTAAAAGAAGATGTTCTTTCACTACTCCAAAAGCGCTCTCACATCGACAAAAGTTCGCACTCACTCAGACCCAAAAAATCGCTCACTCCTACAGCCGGGTTGGCAGGGAAGCCTCCCGAAGTGAGAGAACTTTTTGTTCTGTGTGTGAGAGAGAATTTCAGCGTTGTGTGTCGGAAAAAGATTGATTGTCAAGACAATATCTTTAATATTTGGTATAAGTGATTGGTATTAAATGGTGTATATCGTTACATACTGAACAAAATGTCAGCGTTTATTTTGCGTTTTAAGTAAAAAAAACAAAAGGAGGTGGTCTTTTCCTAACTCCAAAAGGCTCTCCCCTTCAAAAAAAGTCGCCCCCCCTCCGAACCCAAAAATCGCTCCCTCCTACAGCCGGGTTGGGAGGGAAGCCCCCCCCAAAGGGAAGAAATTTTTTTTTTTCGTGTGTGAAAAAAGAATTATTACCCTTTGGTGGGCGGAAAAAAAATGGGTCCGCCACACACACTTCCTTAAATATTTGGAAAAAATGGTGGGTAATGGAGGGAAATGTTCCTTACCAAAAAAAAAAAAAGGGGGGCCGTTTTTTTGGGTTTTAAAAAAAAAAAAAAAAAAAA
>NC_049997.1:3784469-3789700 GCF_000003815.2 Branchiostoma floridae | reverse complement strand
CTATTGGTACCAATGGAAAACATAGAAAACACATTGTCATGACTAAGTTGCATCTTTATTGGTTTTGAACACTAAAGTATCAATATAATTGCATCCTGCACCTGTAACCCACTTGAACATATACGAACACACTTTCCATCAATACCAAATGACTTTCGTCCCTTAGATATCTTACATACATGTAACATAGAGCAATCTCAAAGGCGTAAACTGTCGCACTAGACTAGTTGTCTCGTGCAGGCAAACTCAACAATAACAACATCAATGTTTGCACTATTATAATAGCTGATATAGGGCATCTACTGGGCATCCATGTCATTATTATGTTTCTGCAGAAATTGCTTGCTGTTGCAAGTATAAAATCTTTCTATGAATAGGCTCTTCTTGCATGTATTGTCTACCTTATGCTTCAATGTTCCCCAATGACTATACATGTACAGTCAAACCTGTATTAGCGGCCGCCTTTGCATAGCGACCACCTGGCCATAGTGGCCACTTTTTGTCGGTCCCTTGGATTTGTAATGATTAAGAAATAGGCTTAGCGGCCACCTGTCCAACGCGGCCACGGCCACGCGATTTCCGGTCCCGCAGGTATAGAAACACTGCCGATTACGGCCACGCGGATGGCTGATCTACGGTCCGGCATGCGTTCGGCCATACAACAGCCGTATCCTCACCCTACGCCGGATTTAAAACCTCTTTATTTTCTAAAGAAAACTGAATGCCTGCTCGCCGACAAACGAGGTTATATAGGGTCAACGGACGACACCACTACTACGGAGGTAAACTGTGGTAAAGTAACGTTCCAATAGACTATCGGTGAGGTTAATTTACATTACAAAAACTTTCTAAATAAACTGTTACGCAAATAAAATGATATGAACATCAGACTATGGTGGATTTTATTCTTATATTTATCAAGAGATATGTTTAAAATGACAGACTTTTCTTGTGAGGACATTAGCATAATGGTGGGATCTGACGTGTGAACGCGGGAGAGAAAGAACGGACGGCGAATCATCAAAGAATCCAAGCCGAAAGATCAAAGAAATATGACGATACCGGTCTCTCCAGACAATATCAACTGTAGAACTGACATGAAGCTAGATCACAAGTGAGCCATTTTCGACTCCATGTGGCGATTATGGAGAGTACGATGGCGAAACTTGTGGAAGTGATTCGTGTTGGGAAAACCCAAATCCAGAAGATTCTTAAACGCAAGCGGGAACAACTCGAAGACTTTGAGAATAACGCCACGTCAATTAAGAAGAGAAACGTTCGTCAGACATCTTAATATTTTTATTTAGCAGAACATTCCAGTTTCGTGTTGTTATGTATTTTTTTTCACTCAGAGCATGTCAAGAGCACCTTTTTTTGCCATAAGTATAAAGTAGACTCAGTCCTCTGGTAACTGGCATCTTTTTCACTAAGACAACTAGAGACGTATAGTTCCCATTTAAAACTTTTATGTAGCCTTTGTTTTCTTGATTCTTTGGGGGAAAATCATTTCAGTACATATCTAATACTGTATTATGTGAATAAAGATCAATGGGTACTAAAACCAGGTGTAACTCTTTGCTTGTGGTCAATTAAGAGGCATTTTCTCTATAGTGGCCACTTCTCTGTAGTGGCCAATTTTGACCAGTCCCTCAATTACGTAATTAAAACCAGTGCTACGCACCGGCAAAAATACTAAAGAACGTTATTCTTCCACTACTTCGAAAGCGCTCTCACATCGACAAAATGTCGCTCTCACTCAGACCAAAAAATCGCTCACTCCTACAGCCGGGTTGGCAGGGGAAGCCTCCCGAAGTGAGAGAACTTTTTGTTCTGTGAGTGAGAGAGAATTTCCGCGTTGTGTGTCGGAAAAAGATTGATCGTCAACACGTTATCTTTCGTATCAGTGATTGTTATTGTATGATGTATATCTTTTCAAACTATACAAAATGTCAGTGTTTATTTTGCGTTTGAAGTAAATAAACCTCCAGGAAGTTATTCTTTCACCACTCCGAAAGCGCTCTCACATCGACGAGTTTTCTCTCTCACTCAGACCAAAAATTCGCTCACTCCTAGAGCTGGGTTGGCAGGTAAAGCCACCCGAAGTGAGAGAACTTTTTCTGTGTGTGTGAGAGAGAATTTCAGCGTTGAGTGTCGGAAAAAGATTTATTGTCAAAACAATGTTTTTGGTATAAGTGATTGTTATTGTATAGTGTATATCGTTACAAACTATACAAAATGTCAGCATTTATTTTGCGTTTTAAGTGAAAAAATTCTGAAGGAAGTTATTCTTTCACTATTCCGAAAGCGCTTTCACATCGACATAATTTCGCTCTCACTCAAACCAAAAAAATCGCTCACTCCTCCAGCCGGGTCGGCGGGGAAAGCTCCCGAGGTGAGAGAACTTTTTGTTCTGTGGGTGGGAGAGAATTTCTGCGTAGTGTGTCGGAATGATATGATTGTCGACGAAATGTCTAAAATATAATAGAATGTCATTTTTGAAAAAGTTTATCATCGGAAACTGAAGAAAATGATACTGTGTATTGCCATTTGGAAGTTAAGGAAACTCAAGCAAGTTATTCTTCCACTACTCCAAAAGCGCTCTCACATCGATAAGATTTCGCTCTCACTCAGACCAAAAAATCGCTCACTCCTCCAGCAGGGTTGGCGGGGAAAGCTCCCGAGGTGAGAGAACTTTTTGGTCTGTGGGTGAGAGAGAATTTCTGCGTTATGTGTCAGAATAATGTCAAGACAATTGTATGATGTATATCGTTGCAAACTAAATAAAATTTCAGTGTTCAATGTGCGTTTTAATTAAATAAACCTCAACGAAGTTATTCCACCACTACTCCAAAAGCGCTCTCACATCGATAAGATTTCGCTCTCACTCAGACCAAAAAATCGCTCACTCCTCCAGCCGGGTCGGCGGGGAAAGCTCCCGAGGTGAGAGAACTTTTTGTTCTGTGGGTGAGAGAGAAATTTCAGCGTTGTGTGTCGGAATGATATGATGGTCGAGGAAATGTCTTTAATATAATAGAATATCATCGTTAAAAAGGTTTATCATTTCAAACTGAAGAAAATGGCAATGTTTATTGCCCTTTGGAAGTTAAGAAAACTCAAGCAAGTTATTCTTCCACTACTCCGAAAGGTCTCTCACATCGACAAAATTTCGCTCTCACTCAAACCCAAAAAGACGCTCACTCCTCCAGCCGGGTTTGTGGGGAAAGCTCCCGAGGTGAGAGAACTTTTTGTTCTGTGTGTGAGAGAGAATTTCAGCGTTGTGTGTCGGAAAAAGATTGATTGTCAAGACAATATCTTTAATATTTGTTATAAGTGATTGGTATTAAATGGTGTATATCGTTACATACTGAACAAAATGCCAGTGTTTATTTTGCGTTTTAAGTAAAAAATACTAAAAGAAGTTGTTCTTTCACTACTCCAAAAGCGCTCTCACATCGACAAAAGTTCGCACTCACTCAAACCCCAAAAATCGCTCACTCCTACAGCCGCGTTGGCAGGGAAGCCTCCAGAAGTGAGAGAACTTTTTGTTCTGTTTGTGAGAGAGAATTTCAGCGTTGTGTGTCGGATAAAGATTGATTGTCAAGATACTATCTTTAATATTTGGTATAAGTGATTGGTATTGAAAGGTATATATCGTTACAAACTGAACAAAATGCCAGTGTTTATTTTGCGTTTTTAGTAAAAAATACTAAAAGAAGTTGTTCTTTCACTACTCCAAAAGCGCTCTCACATCGACAAAAGTTCGCACTCACACAGACCCACAAAATCGCTCACTCCTACAGCCGCGTTGGCAGGGAAGCCTCCCGAGGTGAGAGAACTTTTTGTTCTGTGTGTGAGAGAGAATTTCAGCGTTGTGTGTCGGAAAAAGATTGATTGTCAAGACAATATCTTTAATATTTGGTATAAGTGATTGGTATTAAATGGTATATATCGTTACATACTGAACAAAATGTCAGCGTTTATTTTGCGTTTTAAGTAAAAAATACTAAAAGAAGTTGATCTTTCACTACTCCAAAAGCGCTCTCACATCGACAAAAGTTCGCACTCACTCAGACCCCAAAAATCGCTCACTCCTACAGCCAGGTTGGTAGGGAGCCTCTCGAAGTGAGAGAACTTTTTGTTCTGTGTGTGAGAGAGAATTTCAGCGTTGTGTTGGATAAAGATTAAGTGTCCAGACAATATCTTTAATATTTCGTCTAAGTTATTGGTATTGAATGGTGTATATCGTTACAAACTGAACAAAATGCCAGTGTTTATTTTGCGTTTTAAGTAAAAAATACTAAAAGAAGATGTTCTTTCACTACTCCAAAAGCGCTCTCACATCGACAAAAGTTCGCACTCACTCAGACCCAAAAAATCGCTCACTCCTACCTCCGGGTTGGCAGGGAAGCCTCCCGAGGTGAGAGAACTTTTTGTTCTGTGTGTGAGAGAGAATTTCAGCGTTGTGTGTCGGGAAAAGATTGATTGTCAAGACAATATCTTTAATATTTGGTATAAGTGATTGATATTAAATGGTATATATCGTTACATACTTAACAAAATGTCAGCGTTTATTTTGCGTTTTAAGTAAAAAATACTAAAAGAAGTTGATCTTTCACTACTCCAAAAGCGCTCTCACATCGACAAAAGTTCGCACTCACTCAGACCCAAAAAATCGCTCACTCCTACAGCCGGGTTGGCAGGGAAGCCTCCCGAGGTGAGAGAACCATTTGTGCTGTGTGTGAGAGAGAATTTCAGTGTTGTGTGTCGGAAAAAGATTGATTGTCAAGACAATATCTTTAATATTTGGTATAAGTGATTGGTATAGTATAGTGTATATCGTTTCAAACTGAACAAAATGTCTCCGTTTATTTTGCGTTTTAAGTAAAAAATAGTAAAAGAAGTTGTTCTTTCACTACTCCAAAAGCGCTCTCACATCGACAAAAGTTCGCACTCACACAGACCCAAAAAATCGCTCACTCCTACAGCCGGGTTGGCAGGGAAGCCTCCCGAGGTGAGAGAACTTTTTGTTCTGTGTGTGAGAGAGAATTTCAGCGTTGTGTGTCGGAAAAAAGATTGATGGTCAAGACAATATCTTTAATATTTGGTATAAGTGATTGATATGAAATGGTATATATCGTTACATACTGAACAAAATGTCAGCGTTTATTTTGCGTTTTAAATAAAAAATACTAAACGAAGTTGATCTTTCACTACTCCAAAAGCGCTCTCAC
>NC_049997.1:3783151-3784207 GCF_000003815.2 Branchiostoma floridae | reverse complement strand
AAGTTGTTCTTTCACTACTCCAAAGCGCTCTCACATCGACAAAAGTTCGCACTCACTCAAACCCCAAAAATCGCTCACTCCTACAGCCGCGTTGCCAGGGAAGCCTCCCGAAGTGAGAGAACTTTTTGTTCTGTGTGTGAGAGAGAATTTCAGCGTTGTGTGTCGGATAAAGATTGATTGTCAAGATACTATCTTTAATATTTGGTATAAGTTATTGGTATTGAAAGGTATATATCGTTACAAACTGAACAAAATGCCAGTGTTTATTTTGCGTTTTTAGTAAAAAAATACTAAAAGAAGTTGTTCTTTCACTACTCCAAAAGCGCTCTCACATCGACAAAAGTTCGCACTCACACAGACCCAAAAAATCGCTCACTCCTACAGCCGGGTTGGCAGGGAAGCCTCCCGAGGTGAGAGAACTTTTTGTTCTGTGTGTGTGAGAGAATTTCAGCGTTGTGTGTCGGAAAAAGATTGATTGTCTAGACAATATCTTTAATATTTGGTATAAGTGATTGGTATTAAATGGTATATATCGTTACATACTGAACAAAATGTCAGCGTTTATTTTGCGTTTTAAGTAAAAAATACTAAAAGAAGTTGATCTTTCACTACTCCAAAAGCGCTCTCACATCGACAAAAGTTCGCACTCACTCAGACCCAAAAAATCGCTCACTCCTACAGCCGGGTTGGCAGGGAAGCCTCCCGAGGTGAGAGAACATTTTGTTCTGTGTGTGAGAGAGAATTTCAGCGTTGTGTGTCGGAAAAAGATTGATTGTCAAGACAATATCTTTAATATTTGGTATAAGTGATTGGTATTGTATAGTGTATATCGTTTCAAACTGAACAAAATGTCTCCGTTTATTTTGCGTTTTAAGTAAAAAATACTAAAAGAAGTTGTTCTTTCACTACTCCAAAAGCGCTCTCACATCGACAAAAGTTCGCACTCACTCAAACCCCAAAAATCGCTCACTCCTACAGCCGCGTTGCCAGGGAAGCCTCCCGAAGTGAGAGAACTTTTTGTTCTGTGTGTGAGAGAGAATTTCAGCGTTGTGTGTC
>NC_049997.1:3770904-3782920 GCF_000003815.2 Branchiostoma floridae | reverse complement strand
GGGAAGCCTCCCGAGGTGAGAGAACATTTTGTTCTGTGTGTGAGAGAGAATTTCAGTGTTGTGTGTCGGAAAAAGATTGATTGTCAAGACAATATCTTTAATATTTGGTATAAGTGATTGGTATTGTATAGTGTATATCGTTTCAAACTGGACAAAATGTCTCCGTTTATTTTGCGTTTTAAGTAAAAAATACTAAAAGAAGTTGTTCTTTCACTACTCCAAAAGCGCTCTCACATCGACAAAAGTTCGCACTCACACAGACCCAAAAAATCGCTCACTCCTACCGCCGGGTTGGCAAGGAAGCCTCCCGAGGTGAGAGAACCTTTTGTTCTGGGTGTGAGAAGGAAATTCAGCGTTGTGGGTTGGAAAAAAGATTGATTGTCAAGACAATATCTTTAATATTTGGTATAAGTGATTGATATTAAATGGTATATATCGTTACATACTGAACAAAATGTCAGCGTTTATTTTGCGTTTTAAGTAAAAAATACTAAACGAAGTTGATCTTTCACTACTCCAAAAGCGCTCTCACATCGACAAAAGTTCGCACTCACTCAGACCCCAAAAATCGCTCACTCCTACAGCCGGGTTGGCAGGGAAGCCTCCCGAGGTGAGAGAACATTTTGTTCTGTGTGTGAGAGAGAATTTCAGTGTTGTGTGTCGGAAAAAGATTGATTGTCAAGACAATATCTTTAATATTTGGTATAAGTGATTGGTATTGTATAGTGTATATCGTTTCAAACTGAACAAAATGTCAGCGTTTATTTTGCGTTTTAAGTAAAAAATACTAAATGAAGTTGTTCTTTCACTACTCCAAAAGCGCTCTCACATCGACAAAAGTTCGCACTCACTCAAAGCAAAAAAAATCGCTCACTCCTCCAGCCCGGTTTGCGGGGAAAGCTCCCGAAGTGAGAGAACTTTTTGTTCTGTGAGTGAGAGAGAATTTCTGCGTTGTGTGTCGGAATGATATGATTGTCGAGGAAATGTTTATGATATAAAAGAATGCCATTGTTAAAAATGTTTATTATTGGAAACTGAAGAAAATGACACTGTTCATTGCCCTTTGGAAGTTCAGAAAACTCAAGGAAGTTATTCTACCACTACTCCAAAAGGTCTCTCACATCGACAAAATGTCGCTCTCACTCAAACCAAAAGAATCGCTCACTCCTCCAGCCGGGTTGGCGGGGAAAGCCCCCGAGGTGAGAGAACTTTTTGTCCTGTGGGTGAGAGAGAATTTCTGCGTTGTGTGTCGGAATAATATGATTGTCGAGGAAATGTATATATATTATATAACAGAATGCCATTGTTAGAAAGGTTTATCATTTCAAGCTGAAGAAAATGACACTGTTCATTGCCCTTTGGAAGTTAAAAAAGCTCAAGAAAGATATTCTTCTACTACTCCGAAGGAATTTATTTTTCTACTACTACGCTCTCATATCGACGAAAAAATCGCTCACTCCTCCAGCCGGGTTGGCAGGGAAAGCGTTTCGAAGTGAAAGAATTTTTTGTTCTGTGTGTGAGAGTGAATTCTAGTGTTGTGTGTCAGAATAATAGATGTCTGCTGTATCAAAGAATATGATGTCTTTGGGAAAGAATATTTTGAGTTTGTGTTTGAGAGTTGATATGTGCGTATATTTGAGACAAAAAAATGCACATTTGTTTACGCGCCATATTCTGGTGTCTGTACAATGTGAAGAATGCAATCAACCCCCAAAACTTTAAAGTCGTCGTACTTATACATCCGAACAAGGATCTTTTAATCAGTTTTTTTTTCATTTTAAGCTCTCTTATCATGGGTGAGTGACTTGGATGTGTATGTGAAAAAATTCAGCCTCAGTTTTGGGGTGATATTTGTTTTGACAGATATTATGTGTGACTGCAAGAACGATCTGAAAGCGTATCTAAGAAAGATATCGAGCGTGCAAGTTTGAGTCTTTGAAGGACAACTTATATGACATATGTGCGTACATTCTATGACTCCAGAGACATTGGGACAGTGAGACAGTGTCTCAATTTGGGAAAAAGCAAATCATATAAGCTATATAACAGATCAAAAGTCAAAGTCATGCTGGCCATTGTATCTTGAATGCTGAAATAGAAATGGATTTGAATAGCGGCCACTGTATTCACTTAAATAATATGATGCTTTGAAGTGACGTATTTGAATTAGCAAGTCTCTTATCATCATAAACTAATGCATTGATACAACGATGGCATAACGTTATATTGTTTTGTCTGCATATACAGTTCCGTGAGCATAAACATAAGCGCTGAGTAAGAATAAGAGGCGGAAACACCAAAATCGTTGTTGTGTCAGGAATGTTATAGCCTCTATATTGAAGAGCAGAGTACATGTTGAACTGAGAAACCGTGTGTACATGCTTGCATTTATAACATTTGTGAAGAATTGTATAGGACGACACAGGGTAAAAAGTCACCTTTTAAAAATCTGTCTATGTGTGGGACCTTTTTCAACTCTTGTGTGAGAGAGAAAAATCTGTCAATGTGTGCGACCTTTTTCAACTGTTGTGTGAGAGAGAAAAATCTGTCAATGTGTGCGAATTTTTTCCACTGATGTGTGAGAGAGAAAAATCTGTCTGTGTGTGAGACCTTTTTTCAACTCTTCTGTGTGAGAGAAAAATCGTTCTATGTATATGTTTAATTTTGCGACACTTGGCCCTCAATAGCCAGACACGTCAGGACTGTCATCTTCAAGAAGTGGCTGGAACCCAAAGAGGACGGCATCATGACTGCCCGGATGGAGGCCGTGCTTGAGGAGTCTGTGGAAGACCGCATCTGTCACACCATATTTAAGGACAAGTACGAGCTACAGGTGAGAATTTAGGTGTGTCTTGTTTTGCAAAGTGCGACAGCAACGATGATAATCTCATTTACAGGTACACATAATAAGGAATGTAAACTGGACAGCAAAGAAAATTCGGCAGATTTTTCTCTGCAAATCTACACATTGTAATTTGGTTGCGTTTTTATGAGGTGTATGTCTCTGGACCATTGATTAGGCCGGCACGGTATCGAAAGGTCACGGGTTCGATCCCTGGCTGCACTGGACACCAGAGATTGTTTCTTTCATGAATGACACTCATTTCCGCGTCCAAGACATATGTGGATAACAATCTACTGACCCAACAGCTATCTTTACCATCAAAATCTTAGGAGAAGACACATGGTAGACCTGTGATAATACTTAACTTTGCAACATTTCTTCAACAGGAAGGCACACCAACCCCTCCAGTCGTCATGCTGGAAAATGAAACATTCTGCGCACTTTTCAACGGAAACATCCGCCCTGATGTGGAGATGGTGAACAACCAATATGGAAAGGACTTCAAGTTCTACTGCGACAGGACCAATAGGCTGGAGTTCATGCTAAAGCTAGTGGACAAGGGTAAAGGTGCCCTCTCAAAGGTACACATCTTCCCGGGGGCGAGAGTGTTGTATCATCCGTGTGAACGCGGCGAAAAACCTGCAACGCCCCTTGCGATGGCCGAAATAACAGCACCCACTGTGAGTATTGGTTACCTTTTGTAAATATTCTATCACCGTCTTAGAGAATTAGGGACAACGACAATCAGCATTGCTGTCTTAGGTTTCTTCTGTATTGCTTTGTTGCAATTCCAATACAACAAGAAGATTCTATCTTCAAATTTACACGCAGGCGACTTTTTGACGATTGGATCGGTATGGAAGTTTCTGTCATTTCTAGGTTTGTCTTCTGGAATTTGGTCTTATAAGGTTTCGTGGTACTAATATTAATGCTGTTGTGAATGTACCGAGCAAAACTTGAATCTTGTTCTGCTCCTCTTATCTTTAATAGGGTAACATCTGTGATTACTGGTTGGCGTGTAGGAGGTTCAAAGATTCATTGAACATAGAAGGTAGGCATTTTTCTTCCAAAGAGTGCTGAGAATTTTTAACTTCAAAATTGCTGTTGTTTGTCTCATAATTTATTAGTGTATATGAATATGAAATGTCCTCATGTTACAGCCAGCTATTTCAACCCTGATGAAGACAAATGCTTCTGCGAGAAATGTCACAAAGACCGGGGAGACAGGGGTTCGTATCTCAGGGGCGACCCGAAGAAAAGGTACGCGCTTCCTGTCGGCTGGTGCAGGTTTGGTCTCAGGTGAGAAGGAAAGGATTTTTTTTATAATCCTGCTTCGCTTGTTCAATGGTTGCCTGTTAAAAAAAAAGTACATGACCTAGCACAAGCCGCATTTAGAATTTTGTTGTTGTTGGCATCCTTTTGTCTCGAGAGATGATGGAGTAGACACTCACTGTCACTTGCCGACGACAACCTGTTTGCCTGGCCTGCACAGACGTTTTGAAACTTCATGAGAATTTTATGCATATAGAGTATCATTCAAAGATTTATCAGAGTCAATACCTACTGTTTTCTCCTAGGCAAGAATTAGGCAGCCTAGATACCGGACCCCTGATCTTGATAATATACATCGTGTTTATCAGGATCTAAAGGGGGAGGGTGCTAATGTAGAATTTTCTTAGAGACAGGTTGACCCTGGAGCTAAGGTAGTAGTCTGTAGAGGCCCTGGAAACAATCTGGCATTGATTTTAAGAATGATATGGTAAACACATTATATGCATTAAACATTTCTTTGTGGACTAGTTCAGTTACACAAATGCGGTGTGTACTTTATTCAACAGGGTACCAGCAACCTTTGGGGACAGTGAGTTAAACGTGTTCTCTAACTGGCACCGCGCGTACCATGGGACAAAGCACGAGACGGTGAAGAAGATTCTACAAGGAAGCTCGATACTTCTCATTCCAGGTAGGCATGAATGTACAGATTCATTATTGACTATCAGAAACATATTGATTAATCATAACAGTCACACATTCAAACACTCATTTATTCACACACACGTGCGCGCACGCACACAAGTTTGGTTATACACCTTTAACTAAACTTACAGAGGTCAAAATGTCGACAGTCCAATCATTTGCTATTTATAGACTGTATGGCATCAACTATGCAAATTAGGAACAACACACACACACACACACACACACACACACACACACAAACACAAACACACACACACAAATTCATTCACTCACATACACGCAAACACACACACACACAGAGTCACAATCACAATCACAGAGGGGGGGGGGAAGAGTAACCTAAAACAAAACTCTGGACGTTTGTCGTTGATTCTGTAACATGTTTATCTTTTCCATCGTGAACAGGAGACGTAGCAATGGGTGGCTATGAGTTACCAATCAGGAAGGGCCACCTGAATCCTAAGAATCAGCCGGACTGGTTAGACACCATACAAGTGTTCGTGTCACCAAGCATCGTGTACGCTGGGCACGATCTCTACGCTACTACCAAAAAGTGGGTGATAATGCATTCGCTGCCTTAAGTCTTGAGAATATGTTTACTTACTGTCTCGCCAAAAAGCAATTACTCAATTTGCAAGAAACTGCATATGATTTTGGAAAACTGTCAGATGCCACGGTTCTAGACAGCCATCCGGTGTCTTTGTAGTAGCTTATTACCTGGATGTATATTCATCAACGTATTTACTAATGTCTGTTAGATTCCACATATCCATGCCACCTATTAAGGTACCAAGTTTGCAAGTTAAAAAGCAATAAATTGCAGTTTGAAGTTGAAAAGGAAGTACATGTCCACGTCTATACCATACAGATCTAAAAGTACAAGGGGTTCAATTCTTTCTCACCGAAATAGTAGTAGTATTTATTTTTTCAACAGTGTCATATTTGTCAATAGCATCGTATTACCCAAACGTTTGCGCTTATAACTGCATCTTTCCTTAGGTTCCACGACGTCACCCATAGCAGAAAGGTCTACAAAGCTCGTGTAGCCTTCCAGTTGTGTATTCGGCCGGGTAGCTACAAGGTTGGACCGGAAACTGTGGGTGCTAAAAAGAGGAAAGAAACCATCGACCCTCTCTTCAAAAATGAAGAGCTGGAGTGGTCCACTAGGGAAAGGGGAGGGCACGCACTCTATGGACTGCTTGTTAAGTTAGAGGATTCTTGAAGCCATGTCATGAGCGTTTAGCTTTTCATTCTAATGGTATATACATGTTTATAATATGACTAGATTCATAGCCTGCTCAGAACACTTGGATATGTGATAGAGTGATTATGCAACACGTTGGTCTTTACTATATTGCGTAGAAGGTAAGAGTTAGAAACTTTTTTTTATACTTATGGAGTTTGCATCATCTGCAATGGTGTCTCGTGTCTGCATTTATCTCCTTCTTCTTCTCATCCCCATTGCATTTGTATAGCAATCGATATTCAGACAACTGTTGTGCCTGCGACGTCTTCATACAAAACGTTATCAACTGTATACGTGTCAATTGCAATAGCATATTAGGGTACAAGCCTGGGTGCTTTCTGTCTTCATTTGATAGTGTAAATATTTTGCAGCCATTGCTGTATTCTTTAAAAAAGTGCCTTCATCACTACCATGTAAAACCAATAATAACATCATTTCAAGTGAAAACAGCTAAATAGAGCAATTATCTCTTTTCTCACAAGCAAGTATGATCCAAGGTATCAACTGTGTTATGTACTGCTTTGATGGTGTTGTATTTGTAAAGAACTAGTTCACATAGAAAATGTCAATAGTCTTTGTATTGTTACAAAGTAAATATTTTCTTGCGAAGGTAGACTGTCAATGGTATTTATGTGCTGGTCACATTGCCCTTTTGCCATTGTGATTGGCACATTGCCCATCGACTATCAGCGTGCCTCGGTTACGGACGGTAGCTATCGGGCGAGTGACAGGTGTGCCACCTGGGCGATGTTTGTTTCTCTGGCACGTAGCTGCCATTCAACATACACTTCAAACGCCTTTGTTAATAACTATGTCAATGCCTGTCAGCTTTAAGTCGGGTCCGTCACATTGTGGGTATTAATAGATAAACACAACGTCGCCCCTGAAAACCAACTACCGGGGGCAGCGAGGGGGCAAATCACATGAGGATCACTCCGATTAGTGTGTAGCTATGCGTTTGGCCTTACGCGTAGATTTTTTGTACTCGAGCATAGTCCTTGATCATGGGGTGCAGGGAGAGCAGGACTTTAGTTAAGGACATCCGACCTACCGTCACAGGTAAGGTTATGCTTTTAAAAGAATAAACGATATAGATGTATACTTCGTATCATATCTTTATGGCTACACAAATACTCGACCGGACGCTACGGGGTTCCTCACACCTTAGAACTACTAATCTTTCTCCATGTGGGTCCAGCTCTAGCTCTAGAGAACCTATTCACATTGTCTTTAGATACTCATATACGTTCTATATAAAAAGAGCTATCAATGCAGGTTTCAAGTCTTACTCACAGCAAAAATGTATGGACGCGACATACAAGTCTACGTCGTTTTCAAAAATCAATTCAGGGTTGGTAAAAAGTAAAGCTTGTTAGCCCATTTCGATATAGACACTTTGAGTATACCAAAACTGTTAATCTAGCTGAAGAGCATCTAATACAGAAGAATACCATAATTCAATCCAATTATCTTTTTGTGCCTCCGCAAGAATTGAATGAACAGGGAACTGCATCGCCGGTAGATGAAGACTGTCCACCACATCATCATGAGCTACAACTGTCTTCTAGAAGACAACCGCCTCATTCTCCATCCCAGGACCTTCTAATTCTACTGCCGGGACAACCAGAAAATCAACCAGGCGTATCAATACAGCAGCACATCCCTACACTTTCAGGTAAAGACACGTTCCGTAACGAGAATACAAACTGTTTTGTTAAAAGCATCTCATTTCATATTTAATGCGGAATCATGCAGACGTTTAAAAAAAAGGTTACACATTTGTTTTCTCATGAAATGTTTTCTGTTATTAGTGTCTCTCATGCGGAGTCACAAATAGGGCAGAAACACGCATAAGCTGTATTTAGACCCTCCATACAGCCTAAATGTAAATGTACCATAAAAACAAAGGAAAGGTATTCTAAGGAATGGAGTTCTCACGCTGAGCTGGTTTATGAAGTTTGCGGAATTAGCAAACACCAGTTGACGCAATGGCGCCGCTCTGACCTAAGGTCATATACACACTGATAAATACCTTTGTGTGTCACCGGGACGTACGCTCAGGTATTTCTTCATAAATATTTATAGGGTTTCCCTCGATGTAAGTTACCCTCAGCAGTGCATATGAGTCCCAAGAAAACAGTGATAGATTTCTTTAGATTTAGTACTTGTACATTTATGTCCTTTTTCATGGTATCCGTGATACACGCTTCTGTAACATGCTGTTATCAATTTAGTAGATGAGCAGACATTTAATCATGTAAACAAGATATCGCTTTGATCTTTGTTTTAATGGCTGATTGGCACCCGAGTCAATACCTTGAATGAATCATTGACAGAGGCCATCTAAAATTTGCACTCTTGATATGTCAGTTACAGCGCTCGTCAACAAGAGTTCGGAGACCTCATATCTCAATTTAGTCCGCAAGTTCTACTGTAATACCAAGGTCACGTACCAGTGGGCCGAAAATCGACCCTGGCCTTCGCCTTTCCATTCCCTATCGACTTACCAAATATGATGGCAATCCATGTATCTCCCTCCCCCTCTCTCTCTCCCCTCTCCCTCCCCCCTCTCTTCTCTCTCTCTCTCTCTCTCTCTCTCTATATATATATATATATATATATATATATATACACACACACGACGGATGAGCGTCTCTGATACCTCGTCCTGACAAATGTGTATCAAGTCCAGTCCTAGCTTTCCTCGCCGGCGTCGCCGCTCTCTTCTTCTTCAAGTTAGTAGTCCGGCTAGTTTTGAATGCTCTAACCGCCGCATGACACTTGTTTCTCCATGAACTTCATTCTGAATGTGGATAAAATCTCTTGCAAAACCATTTTATGCCTCCAATCTTGTCGCCTTTAGATCATGCCTACCCCATGAAGGAATCTCATCAGAAGCCGCAACAACTGTCTCTCCAAGAGTCACAAACGTCTTACAAGGAGCCACAACTGTCTCACAATGAGCCACAACCGTCTCCCAAGGAGCCACAACCGTCTCCCAAGGAGCCACAACCGTCTCCCAAGGAGCCACAACCGTCTCCCAAGGAGACACAACCGTCTCCTAAGGAGACACAACCGTCTCCCAAGGAGACACAACCGTCTCCCAGGGAGACACAACCGTCTCCCAAGGAGCCACAGCCGTCTCCCAAGGAGCCACAACCGACTCCCAAGGAGACACAACCGTCTCCCAGGGAGACACAACCGTTTCCCAAGGAGACACAACCGTCTTCTGAGGAGCCATATTCTACTGAGAAGTCTCACCTTCCACCCCGGAATGATAATACGAGACAAGGAGACAGTCATCCAGGCGTGTCTATAGAGCAGCACAACCCTTTACTTTCAGGTATAGACACTTAACCTAGCATGTGCCATGGGTTACAGCATCATTGTATGTTTAATGATGAATATTGTGAATATTGATTTTAGACGCATATTTTCTGCCATCAAATATTCTAATCATTTGGTGCTTAATGACTTAATACACCTTTAATCGAGAATCATACATAAGGTAGTAATCACACATGCCGATATTAGCCCGTTGATAGCGTTGTCAAGTCGTCAGACAGGAAAAACTATAATGTTCAAAGCTAAATGTTGTAATATTATACGCTCTACGTTCCAATGTCAAGATATGCATTCAAAGTATGGCTCTTCACAGAGCATGATTCCACAGATATCAAAATGTAAAAGCTGCTCTAAATTTATGTGTTTTTTCACACTGAGCTTGTTTATAAAGTCGTAGATCTGGGCGCTATTTGCAAATGTCAGGTGACTCAATGGCGCCGCTCTGACCTAAGGTCATATAAACACTGATTAACACCTTTGTTGTCAGTGACTGGGACGTACATGTTAACATTTGACATATATATGTAGTCTCCTTGTCGATATGAGTAATGCATATCATATGGGTCCCAAGTGACTCAAATATGCATTGCCAAAGGCATTGTCACCATCATTGTCTTTTTCCACAGAAAAGCAGACATTACAAAGTGGCAAGGTCGAGGCCATCGGCGTCAATGACGAAACAAATGACGATACTGACAGGTTCGTGAGTTTCATAATGATTTTATTGAACGAAATTCCTGATGATTTTTACAACTTTAAAAAGACACACAATCCTCTAAGCCCCCCCCCCCCCATAATCCTTCCATATCTCAAAGCAAATCTACCGCTGGCAAGACAGTCTGAGGCTAATGGTACTATTAGAAAATGAATCAGGGACACAATATCAGACAAAAAGTTCTTTGACAAAAATGATCTTAATTAAAAAGACACCCTGTAAACTGCAGCAGCTTCCTTTGTTTATGGTATGTTTGTTTCTCATAGGACGTACAAGGACCATCTAGAGGATGGCTACAGTGCCCTGCAAGCAGGAGACCTGGACAAAGCTGAAGAAAGCTTTGCAGCTGCACTTAAAACCGTTCATGTAAGAGGTGAGTGCTGTAATGTATTGCTATAAAATAAATATTGCTATAAAATAAAAATAATTTGCCCTCCCCCAAACAAACAAAAACAACAACAAAATTTGGCTTTAATACCATGACGCAGCAACTAAAATATATATTCTTTCACTCTTTATCTGCAAGGCAGAAAATGAACCATTTCAAAGACGTACATTCTTGAAATGTGCATGGATAAAATATATATGTATATATATACCTAATACCATGTCAACTGGCTTTCATATACATACAGTGATGCAGTAACCTGAAATATGTATTATGGGACTGCATACGAAAAGCAATGAAAAACTCTAATCCAATAATTCTGATAAAAAGACAGATCCGAATCCATAGATCCCTCATCCTAAATGTCAGATCATTTGATCCTCTTATGAGAAAAGTAAGAAATTATGAATTGCTGCAATCATAGTCCAACAAGGAGTCATTGAACACATCGCATAGCTATTACTGTACCAGATTTCAAGTCAGTTGGTTTTCATATCATGAAACAGTGGCATACAAAATACATTTGGGCTGAAAATGTCAATGCATTCACATGCAGGTAAGGAAAAATATGATTCTTCCAACCTGCTTTATACGTATACAGATTCAAACAAAAGTCAAAGCAGCAAAGAGGCAGAGCCCCTTCACAAGTTGAGCGATGTCTACTTGAAGAGAGGAATGCAGTCAAAAGAAGGGAAGGATTTCACCAAGGCTGCAGCACTCTGTAATGCAGCACTAGTAAGGTTAAGGGGGGAAGACACATACCAAACGATCCAAGAAACTTACAAATCATTTCTTAAGCACATACTGAATATTGATCAAGCAGTAGACACAGATAATGTAGAGAAACACAAATCCATGCTGAAGGAATATCGGGACTATGTAGAAAAAGAGATCAAACGAGTTGAATTGCAGGTGGATCCGTATAGCCTTGATGATGACGATCCAAATCTAAGACAAGTGGAGAAGAAGAGAGCGGAAGCAATCAAAGCATTGTTTCAGACAATTGTTCATCAACGAAGAACGTTCATATCTAGTCTTGTAGATGAATGTATTGAGGTAATGGGTCCCTCTCCCTGTAAGTACGCCATGATAGGCTTGGGTTCACAAGCTACAGGGTTAGTAACACCATACTCTGATCTGGAGTTTGCCATTTTGGTGGAGAAGGAAACAGAAGACAATGTTAAGTATTTCCGAAATCTCACCCACTTTCTGCATCTCAAAGTCATCAATCTGGGAGAAACCATTCTGCCGGCCATGGGGATTAGTTCGCTTAACAATTTCGACTCTGACGACCCCACCGACAACTGGTTCCATGACTCTGTAACGCCGCATGGGTTTGCGTTCGATGGAAGCATGCCGCATGCATGCAAGACTCCACTGGGGAGAGGTGAAACATGCGAACTTATCCGTACACCAACCAACATGACCAAAATTCTGCAAGACGACCTATCCTTATATCTAAAGAAAGGGTTACCATCTTGTCAGTGTATTAGGAAA
>NC_049997.1:3733743-3770154 GCF_000003815.2 Branchiostoma floridae | reverse complement strand
AACATATCTATCGATTTTCAAGTCTTGCAATCTGTTGCTGGGCACTCTCGTGTGACATTCAGCCTACCACAATCTGGGAGACTATTGAAAAGATGAATAAGAACGGAGTCATCAGTAGTGAGAACGCACATCATTTGATGGTAATGGTCAGCATCTCTGCAGAACTGAGGCTGCGGGCATACAAGAACAACCGTGGTCAAGCGGAACACATGTCGGCGTTATCGGAGATGACGACAGCTGCAGGTCCAAACACTGACAAAGACTTGCAGAAGGTGTTTCATTATTCAAATACAAACCAACTCTTGAGATACTATTACACAGCTGCGCCGTTACAGAAGTTCATCTCAAAACTTGTCCGCAGAGTGCCACTGGAGGAAGAGCTGCTATATTGTTTTGACAAATACTTAGGTATGGACATACAGAAATCGATGTACGATTACATGTCTGATTACGAAAAATCAAAGACATGCATAGAGCGAGCATTACAAAGGGCTCTGTCTGACGACGCTGAAGGTACTGGAAATCTAAACATTGCAGAGTTACTTAGCATGTTGGGCGGCACTTGGTTAAGCCTTTGTGATTATAAAATGGCCACCAGCTTTCACGAGCAGTCACTTCAAATGAGACGGAGCATTTATGATGAGAGTACTGCACATCCCGATATTGCAAAGTCTCTCAACGACTTGGGCGACGTCTGGATCGAACGTCATGATTTAAAAAAGGCCGCCAGTTACTATGGACAGTCTTTGCAGATGGGGCGAAGTATCTATGGTGAGAACACTCCTCATCGTGACATTGCCCAGTCGCTTTCCAAATTGGGCAACGCCTACACCCTTCTTGGTGATCACCTGAAAGCCCTCAGCTATTACGAGCAATCACTGGGTATAATGCTGAGTCTGTCTGGAGAGAGCGTTACGAAATCAGAAATCGCCTTTTCATTTCTTCAACTGGGTCAGGCACATAGCAGCCTAGGTGACCATGAAAAGGCCATCAACTGCTATAAACAGTCACTACGGCTGAGTTCCAGCGATGTTGAGCTTCGTGAGATTGCACAGATTAGCAGGGCTCTCTCATTTACGTGCTTGGGTGACGCATATAGCGAGATTGGTGATGACAGACAGGCTGTCACCTGCCTTGAATTGTCGCTTAGCATATATCGGCAGTTTCTGGGTGCAAACAGTATCCATCCTCAAATTGCTGAATGCTATCTTCATTTGGGCGTCTCTTTGTTACGCCTTGGTGATAACAGACAGGCTCTCGCCTATTATGAACAGTCCCTACAGATGAATCGCCGTATCCATGGTGAAAACACGAGCCATCCTAAAATTGCCTTATCACTACGTGGCTTAGGTGATGCCTGGTGTATTCTTGGCGATCGGAGAAAAGCCATCCGATATTATGAACAGTCACTACAGATGAGACGGAGTATTGATGGCGAGAGCACTGCTCATTCCGACACTGCCGTATTACTTAACAAGTTGGGAAAAGTCTGGGGGGAACTTGGTGATCACAGGAAGGTCATAGGGTACTTGGAACAGTCACTACATATGAGACAGAGTATCCATGGTGAGAACACTCCTCATTCGGATATTGCCGAATCACTTAACAAGTTGGGAAACGCCTGGAGTGCTCTTGGTGATCACAGAAAGGCCATAGGGTACTTGGAACAGTCACTACAGATGAGACAGAGTATCTATGGTGAGAACGATGCACATTCGGACATTGCCGAATCACTCAACAGTTTGGGAAACGTCTGGGTTGCTCTTGGTGATCACAGAAAGGCCGTTGGCTATTGGGAACAGTCACTCCAAATGCATCAGAGTTTATGTGGTGATACCGACGTGACTGCCTGTCTTATCAACTCGGGAGACGCCTGTCGCAAGCTGGGCGATCACAGAAAAGCAATCAGCTATCATGTGCAATCAAGGCAAATGAAAGCTAGTATCGTTACGATTGCCATTCTACTTGTTAGATTGGGTGTTTCTTGTAACTCCCTCTGTGATCACAGAAAAGCAATTACCTATTACGAACAGTCATTGCAAATGTTGCGAAGTATCAACGACGACAACTGTGTACAGCCTGACATAGCTTCAGTTCTCAACAATTTGGCTGCCTCATGGGAACAGCTCGACGACTACAAGAAAGCTTTTAGCTACAAGGAACAGTCAGTACAGATGATGCTTAGCATCCATGGTGAAAGCAATGAAATTGCAACAGAGTTTGCCACTCTAGGTAAGGACTGGAGTGACCTCGGCGATTACAGAAAGGCTCTCAGCTGCCATGAACAGTCTCTGAAGATTAGACAGAGTATCCATGGTGAGAGCACTGCACATGCCGATACTGTGGAGTCACTTTCAAACCTGGCTACCACCTGGAACAACCTTGGTAATTACAGAAATGCCGTTAGATATTATGAACAGTCATTACAGATGATACAAATTATTCATGGTGAAAGTACACCACATCACAACATTGCCGCATTACTCAACAACCTGGGAACTACCTGGAATGGCCTCGGTGATTATGGAAAGGCTGTCAGTTATTTTGAGCAGTCTTTACAGATGAATCGGAGTATCTATGGTGAGACCACAGCACATATTAACATTACCATGTCACTTAACGGCTTGGGTGTCGCCTGGAGAGGTCTTTGTGACTACAGAAAGGCCGCCAGCTATCATAAACAGGCACTACAGATGATGCAAAGTATCTGTGGTGAGAACACAGCACATATTATCATTGCTAAGACACTTGAAAACTTAGGTATAACATGCAGCCACCATGGAGAATACAGAAAGGCTGTCAGTTATTATGAACAGTCACTAGAGATGATGCTGAGTATCTATGGCGAAACTACCACCCATCCTGACATTGCCATGTTACTAAATAACTTGGGTGCTGCCTGGAACGGCCTGGATGATTACAAAAAGGCCATCAGCTATAATGCTCAGACACTGCGGATGTATCGGAGTATTTATGGTGAAAGCACCGCACACCCTTACATTGCCGTATCACTTAACAATTTGGGTACTAACTGGAGAAGCCTTGGTGATCCCAGAAAGGCACTTAACTATTTTGATCAGTCGTTGAAGATGAAATTGAGGATCCATGGTGAGAACACTGTACATCCTGACATTTATAACTCCCTTAACAACTTGGGTGCCATCTGGGCGCAGCTTGGCGATTACAGAAAATCCATCAGCTATCATGAACAGTCACTCAAAATGAAACAGAGCATGTACGGTGAAAACACTGCACATCCTGACATAGCTGGCTCATTTCTCAACTTGGGTGCCGCTTATGGGAATCTTGGAGAGTACAGAAAGGAAGTCAATTATTATGAACAGTCACTGGAGATGATGCAGAGTATCTATGGTGAAAACACACCACATCCTATCATTGTCATGTCACTTAAGAACTTAGGTATTGCCTGGGAAAACCTTGGTGATTACAGGAAAGCCCTCGGATATTTCAATGAAGCAGCAAAAATGAAGCAGATGATTAACGATAGAAACATGGCATCCTAACAGTGTTTTGTGTCACATTTCCAAAGAACATACAGATTCCACGTACAGATTCCGCTGATTATGAAGTGCTAATTAGAGTTGATAGGAATACAAATATAGGCATTGCAGGCAGTACTGATGTTTTCATAATGTAAACACTTCTATACAGCCAAAAAGAAATAATTTTAAAACTAGAGTTCGGCGACCTCATACCTCCATGAATATTTAGAGCTTTTGTAAATATCATGCAATTGACTGACTCATTAACATAATTTATGCATGGCATTTTTTATACATTTTACTTTGATGCTTGATAACTATCTCAACTATCTTTGAAGTAAGTACCTTACACAAGGCAGAATCATGAGGCTGTATGCACAAAACAGGATTTGTGTGCACACAATGTAACTTGAGTTTAACTAGGACTAGTACAAATCATGATCGAATAAATTGAGAATGTCCACGCTTTCATACAGTAAATAGTTCTAAGTCTTTCTTTGTTATAAAATGAGCTATGCATTGTGTATTGATCTCATTAAGTGTCTGGTTACATCAAGATATGGATCCACTTGGCTTTTGGAGCTTTTTCCCACTCATATGAAATATGTTGGAAGTAGATACAATTTCCTCCAGTACAAATATCGACTTGAGTCTATATGACTGTATAGTATTTTATTTTCTCTAATAAAATGTTCCATAACTGTTCAATGGAACATTTCATTGTCCTTATTCTTAGTTTCATTACTACTGAGTCTACTCAGACATTTTCCTGAGAAGTTACAATATTACAGTCATTCTTGATGGCCACAAGGGCAAAGCATCTTGGAGATATCACAGGATCAAACACATGGACCAGTGCAGCATGAGAGACCCCTGTCTGTTCATGCAGGAAGCACAGCCTGTCCAGGAGGATGAAGGCTTCTATGCAAGGTGCAAGGCAGGCACGTAGCTGCAAAAGAATGAAAAATATATAAAATAAAACAAGTAATCATTCCCTGCACCAAATGCAGTGTAGTTTACAGTCATGTCTTGTATGTATTGTATGATGTGGAGTGCCATTTCTCACATTTGAAAGGCACCTAATTGTAAGAAGCCCTTCATTTTTCTGTCAGTCTGGATGTTCAGTCTAGTTTTGTGCAATTAATCACACATCCTTATTTCTAACATAATTATATAATAATTCTGTCACAATATACATAGTAACTGTATAAATTCATAAGGCCACAGCAAGTAAATTTTATGGATGACATCCTCTGTAGACGGCAAAAATAGTGAGATAGGGCAAAAAAAAAACAAGATGGCTAAATTTTCCATATATACGCACTAAACGTGACAAAAAAAGAATCGAAGCGACGAAACATGGTATCACAGCCTACAAGGCATTCATTTCTGTATTCAAGACGTGGTAAAGGTGACACTAGTGTGGTACACTGGTGTCACTTACCAACATGGCAACAACACCCATGGCTTCCATATTGGGGCCACTTTTACAACTATTTAACTAAATTTTTAGTTTCACTTCTATAACTACAGTCATGGCCTCCTGGCTAGTGTTACTTCTACAAGTACAACCATTAGCCTATAACTCAACATATTTGCCCATTTTGGTACTTTATCTGCACGTTGACCATCTCCCAAGAAGAAAAAAAATCTTTTTTTTTCTGAAATCAGGCGAAAATTAATGCGCGCGCTGATGTCATCCATAAAATTTACTTGCTGTGGCCTAAATATGATTAAATTAAATTTCCAGTGTTTCCTAAGTAAGCTGAATCAAAAGGTAGTGCACTCTTGGCTTGGTTTTGCTGTCAAAGACCTACTAGTACAGTGTAAGGGAGTGTCTGCTTCTGGAGCATGCTCTTGTATGTTCAACTATGTGTAAATCACCTGTATGAATGCATGTAGATGTCTCAGTTTTCCTTGGTACTGCTCAAAATATCTGTTGATTTCCTCATCAGACAGGTGTGCATGTTCCAACTGTAGTCTCCTCAGGGCTCGTCTCACATAGTCCACAAAGCCTTTACTCTTCGCTGCCACCTTTCCAACTGTTTTATTGCTATAAGGAAAAAAGAAAGAAAATAGATCCTTTTTTCAATCCTAATAGTAGTTGGATCATTACCACATTGATTACATTGTTACAAATATATTGAGTTGAGGAGGTAAAAGGCAGTGCAAGGAGACGGATGGACTCCACATCAAATATCGTGCCCTATAGACACAGTGGATAACTGACTCAAAAAAGCCTCAAAGACTATGGGAGTAACTTTTCCTTTGCCTTTACCTCCAAAACTCATATCTAAGTTACTAAAAAAAGAACCCAAATCTCAACAGCTTAAAGTTGCAGGCAAAGCTTCTACCCTGGAAATAAGAGACATTATAAGCCACACGATTGAAACTACAAAAAAAATTGCTGGTGCCACTCACTTGTCTACATGCCCAAACTTGTCCCTGACGATAACCTGCAGCACAGCTCTGTAGAACAGGGACATGGCGGGGAGCCGACCCTCTCTACTAATCCTCTCCACAGCCTGGCAGGACAACATGCGCGCTGTACGGCCCAGATGGACAGATTTGGTCTGTAACAACTGGCTCAGGGGGAAGCCACACTTCTCATCTATAGCACCTGTAAAAATTATAACATATAACCATACATAACATAACATAAACATAAACAGAGACATGACATCGTCTCTGTAAGAGCTGGCTCAGAGGGAAACCATATTTCTCCTCTTTGGCACCTATCAGAATATAATATTGGGGTAAAATTTTTATTTACATTGGACATACATTGGTATGTACTTTAAAGAAAGGCTGTTTCCAGCTTAATTTTTTTCTATCATAAAGATTGAACTTAATCCCTTATTTTCAAGGCTAGCTGGTCAATTTGTCACCCTTAACTTCTGAATCCACTTCTTATACACAGGTAATCTTATCACTGTTTCTAGCTGTAGGTTTGAGCCTAGCACATGTTCTAAAAGACAAGTAAAAGTTGGAAGTCACTGCAGTCTTGACCTCCATTGATATCTAAGCTAAGCAAAAAAGATCGTGTATCGACAGTGCGTGGGTAATAAAAGAATCAAGTACCTGGCTTCTCTACCTCTGTGAGAAGGTTATAGCAGCACCCAACACTGCACAAGACTGCAGCCTGGGGACAGGTCACGAATAGGCGCAGCATGGTGGGGGAGAGGTCACCGCATGTGTGCAGACCTGTCAGTAACAACTGGTACACAGAGAACCAAGGTCAGGTCACAAAAAGGAGTGGCACCACAAGATGCTACAAGGGGCAGCACTGCAAGACAATGCAAGGTATGGGGAACAAAGCTACAAGAAAGAGATCACAGGTGAGAATTTATAAATGAATCTACTTTTCTACTATATGGCAAAAACAAAAACAAAGATAAGGAATTTTGAATGTCATAATGATATCATGACATCACAGAAAGTCATTGATACTCACTCTCAAATCTGCTAGAGTTTCATCACTGTTGCTAACCCCAACTAAATCAGCCAGGTCTGTGTCAGGGTTGATATAGGCTGTTGTTGGAGTAAAGGATCCTTGTTTACTGCTCACCCTGTCTTTAGATTTTGAACACCTTGTCTGCTTCTGTGTTGTAGTTTCTCTGCTAACTTCTTGCTGTGTTGCATCACCTATATGTTCTGTAGAACAGGATTCCTTGCCTGCTACTTCACTCTCACTGTTCTTTTCAACAACTTCCCTGATTGGTTCACTGTCATTGATACATTCCTTATTAGCAGAAGTTCTTGGTCTGTTGACCAATGCAGTCCACTGTCTCTCCAGAAGTTTGCTTCTCTTCTTGGCTCCATGAGTGTTTGAGTCTGATGCATCCACCCCCAATACAGTCAGTCCATGCTGCAGGTATAGACACTCACTCAGGTAGCCCTTACCTGAACCAATGTCTACCACCTAAATAAAGTATGGATAACAAGTGTCAAGTACAAGTCATTTGACTGGAAGCAATCATACTAGGGAGCTGAGACAGATTAATAGTACGGAATGGTAGAATACAGAAAAAATGTTCATAATATTGTCTTTTATACTGACTAACTCTTAAACAAAAATGTTTGAGCTTCTGAACTTGCTGACTACTTAAGTAGTATTCTAGGGACTTCAAAACTAGACTTAAGCTCTTGAACTGACGTCAGACTGCAACCTACTTTTTCTAAACAACAAAGTTACTAAATAATTAAATTTGATAAATCAATTCTATTGTATTATAAATGTTTTCTTGTACATTATTTGTTTCAAGAGGTACATGTAGCCATTGGATGTTACATTTTTTTCAACACAAAAAGCATGCATGAACAACACAATTATGCTTCTCACCTGATCTACGTGACACACCTGGCACAGCTTAGCCACCACTCCTGACAACACCTCCACCTCATGAGACTTCTTCACACACATGTGCTCCTTAACAAATCTCCGCTTGTCTTCATCCTTAGACTTAGAGTCAACTCCAAGTGTCCTCCAAACTTCATCAAGACTTGCACAGATCCCTGAATTGCTTAACACAAACTGTTGAGCTTCTTTTCTAAACTCTTCAAGAGATGACTGACTCTTTTCACACTCACATTTGCCACAAAAGTTTTCTGTAGCTTTTGCATTGCCTATGCTAGAGTCTAGATCTGTACTTTCATTTAACAAAAGAGTATTTTTGTGTTCTTCTTTGTCGTCTTCAGTTTCTGTTGCTTGACTTCTTTTCCTTTGAAGTGTAGTTGAACTTGGCAAGGAGGAAAGATCAGGATCAGAAAGAGACAGTAGCTCGTCTTGAAGATCCTTAGGTACCAGTCTGTCCCACGTGTCTTCTGTGAAGAAGTCTACAAGATGTGCATTGATGAGGTCAGACTTGGACTGGAGAAAGGACCACAGGTTTTCAAGCCTTGTGTGCAGGATATGATGGCTGTCTTCAGAAACTGTCCACATAGTAGATTGATGGTTTTCCATTATTAAGTTTTAGGAGTTCGTTCTTTGGCACATAATATCAAACATACATTAAGGGTTACGAGGCGACTCTAGTATGTGACAACTTCAGGTAGGCCATAGGATCAGCACGCGACCTGTAGAGGGAAAAAAAGTAAAAAGGAGGTTCTGACTATAAAGGTTTTTAGAGATTGCAAAGGGAGAATATGACAAATATATAAAAGTAGCGGTCTCTTTTCTCATCACTGGAACATTTATATATAGTGCCAAAGTGGTCTTCCAATGCTGAGACAGTCAGAACACTGGACTTTGCTTCGTTTCGACACAAAGCCCGCCCCTCCCCCAAAACAATTCCCTCCTTGATATCTCAACTTTGCAAGATGGACATCCAACATAACTTAGCAAGATAGGTCTTCGTACCTTTGTTTATCAAGAGTATCACTGTCCTCCCAAATAACTACGTATTGCAGCAATAAAACGCAAAAACGCGGTTCTGAAAATTCCGTACGAACATGACAGGAACCATGTTGGATTGACACAAATTCGACCCCCGTTGAAGGGGGTGAGAAGAAATTTAAATCTAAATATGATCAAATATACAAGCATAATGATAAAAAATAAGGTCAAATTAGAGATAAGTATTAGTAAAGACATATAGAATGAACCTTTCATTGTAAAAATGTCCTATTTTTGTTAAGGTTTGACTATGTCTCGAAATTCCACGCTTTTGTGTTCCCTACATAAAAGTCGTCACTTCCAGGCAGAGGCTAATGGGATATTTGGGGTGAAAGGTTATGTCAGCTCATTTCCGAAGCAGACGCCGCGGTGTGGTGTGTGGGAATGTTGTGGTGCTGCTTTCTTCGGGTGGAAGACGCGCTGGGATTCTCTTAACCGCCGATCTCTGGGTTACTGCACAAGGAATACATTACGAGTTACAGGTAGCGTATTTTTTGTGTTGTATTTTGATGGTTATTTTTAGCGCAGATATTGTAATTGTGTAGGATGTAAACAACAACAGTGCATAGAAAACATATAGCACCCATCTGAATTCGTGCGCACACACGCACTGGTTAAAGAGACGCATGCCTTATTCATATGCTTTCTTTCAGTATGCTAACCCCTTGGATTTAGCAACACAATGCATATTTTGCCTCCTGTCCCATTTTCCAAAACAGAAGCGGAAATGCAAGGCTCAAATATCGGAACCGCCTGTCTCTGTATACGATGAGTCACCGGTCTAGCCGTTATACTTTATCCATTTCAAAGTCTGTGTCGTCTAATTGTCATCGTGATATGGCCGTTACATAGCGGATTAACTTACACCAGGACTAGGAGTGCGAAACTGCGCCATACATTCTCGTCTAGGTCGCCCAGTTTCTGTTTTCTCCCGATATGTAAACGTGTTCCCTTTCTGTTCTGCGTGACATGGGCAATTTGTACAACAACCATAACAAATCTGGTATGTAGGGCAGAAGGCATGGATCTCCCTATGTTCCCTCTGCCTCTAGACAAGCGAGAGCAGGGCTGGAAATTCAGTTTTGGGATAAGGTGCACTGGTGCATCCAGCTTAAAAATTGGTTGTACATAGAATGAAATAGAATGTCATGAAAAAAACTAATAATATAAATGCAAAACTTACTTACAATACAAGCTTTTAAGTTCTTAAACAAGTACCATTACAGACATTTTTATCATCTTTCTAACACTTAGAATATTAGATGTCAAGAAAACAAAAATAGTGTATACTACTAGGAGACTTTGATATCTTTACATTTGTAAACCCAAGAAAATATTTGGGTGCTCCAGTGCACTCACAGAAAAAAAAAAATGTTTGCACGGCTCCAATTTTGGGTGCACTGAACCCAGTATTTTGAACCCTGGAGAGTGAGGTCGTTTTTTTTTTAGCCTTGGTTCGTTAGCCAGGTTGAGTGGATACAAGCTGTATAAGACCATTGTGGGCGGGGTGAGGAAAAGAAAGGAGTGGGAAATGTGATCTACCTGTGGGAGTAGGCATGACGTCTGCCGGGATCGAAATACTTTTTTCTGCACTGGTGCAGGTAACATTGAAAATTACCTGCACCAGACAAAGTGTACCTGCATCACTCTGAATTTAGGAAGTATGGATCATTCATAGTAAAATTGTTGAGGAACAATTGCTATTTTTTCTTTTATACTTGTAGGTGGTAACAATCAATGCAACTAATAACAAACAAATTGCCTGGGCGGGATACCCCTGAAAGAGTCTTTGCCCAGTAATGTATAGAAATAAAAATGAACAGTCCACAGACATCTAGATCATAGGACATTTATTTATGAAACCTAGTGCACAGACCAGTGCAGGTAGACACCAGAAATACCTGCACAGCTAATATTTTACCTGCACTAACCTGCATATACAGGTGATATTTTTAGCCCTATGTATGAGTTGAAGCAGTCCTTTGTTGAAGGGACCGTACAGAAGACATCTAAGCACCTGCTATTATAGGATTCAGCCATACGTGAAGAAAAACATCCCTTTTACCTGACTTGGGTGGCTGGGCTTTGTAGATAGGCACGGGAAATAAATTTTGTGTAAATCAATCTGTTTTATTGCTTTTTCAATATTGCTCCATGCATTATGTGTGTTGTTCTTGCAGTATTGGGTTTCTTTTTGTTTTCTGGGCTGTTGGATTATCATATTCAGGTGTGTCGTTTCATGGAAGGCCAAAATGTTCAATGATTCAAGACAAAAGCCATGTTTGAACAGTTACTTTGCGACTAAAGTACTGTGAAATCATCTCATGGTGTTGTTATTTTTTCCATATAAAGGACCGTAAAATAATTCTGTAGATCAGTAGTCATATATTTGAAATGCATAATGTCATGGATTTTTGCACTGATATGGATTCATGATTGAGAGGTCACAGCGAGAATCATAAAATCAAAACCACCGTGAAAGTTTTAAGATTTACGGTAAGCCTTTCTCAGCAGCCAACATCAATAATGGAAATCTAAGAACTTCCATTTTCAAAATGATATCACATGAGTTCCTCCTCCTAAAGCATCATTGAAGCATATTCGTCTATAACTTATAATGGACTTAACATTTTGGAATTTGGAATCTAGTTTCAATGATAATCGTTGATATAAATCTGTGGTATGGACTAAGTCAGTATGCTTTATTGATCATTGAGGCCCAACAGATTGTGCATGCTCGGTCAGTCAACCTCTTACATTGACTGGGGTTAAAAGCATCAAGGCTCTTCCCTGCTAATGTGGCAAAAAAATCTATAGATTAACAGATTTAAACGATGAAACAGTTTTTACCTCGGTTCAGAAGCATCTCATCTTTATCATTTTCATTGCAACTGCCTGGTTGGCTGGGGCAATATTACTTAAGCTTCTCAAGTTCTGTGATAAAACTTACACATGAGTTTCAAAATCAGAATTCCTACATGTACATTTTGCCTCCCTCTGAAAAATAAAATCCATATTAGAACAGTTGAGACTTAAGAGATTGATATATAATGATTGAACATAATTTCAAAGTACAGTGGAATTCCTAAAATATGACATGTGCACGGTGCATCCTCCACAACATTTCATGATCTATCCCTTACTACTGATCTCACTAAAACCCCAAGGGATTTCAAATCATTTTTTGGCAAACTCTTGACGTCATAAATCCATTACTCAGCAATCAATTTTACGTCTCCCCCCAAATTGAAGCTCTGATTGTATTAAGACAAGAAGGAGGAACTCCTATAATTGACATTGCACGCCCCCACACACTGACTTAAAGTTTAACTTAAAGCAGCCAAGGCCTTAGAAAGATGTGTTGTCAGTAGATGTCACAGTCAATGAATCTATAATTTCACAGAATTAATTCTAGAACCATAATAGCAGTAAACCCCAAGAGGACCCTCGAAAGGTGTTCATGCCACATACATCAGTTGTAATGGCTGCAATTACAGATGCAGTGATAATGGGTACAGCTTTAATTGGTATTTTAAGTCCCCTCAGAAAAATATGTATGCATACACATGTATACATGTGTGCGTGCATTCTCAAAGTGTGTGCAAAATCCAAAGGGATATCTATATCAAGTGCGTGTCGGTTGAGAAATTTATGAACTCCGTTGAAAGGAATTTTATCTCTCCTTGCCATGAGGAGTATGGATCTATAGGGATGATTAAAGGATAATGTTGTATTCAACAGTGATACCTGGTATTTATGTGTTATTGATTCATGCAAGGAAGGCTCCCAGTCCAACACCTTTGTTATTGTGATTGTAGCCTGTTTACATTGTACAGGTGCATCAATACAGTACTAGTAATACCTAGTACATGTATATTCCAACAGTATGATCACCAAGCAATATGAAGCAAGAATAGAAATTAAAAGCATATAGCTATCATTCAAGCTGATTCTTATTCCCTCTAGCTACTAGTAGTAATACCGTCAAGCTTTGCTTGATCATACTCCGTATCCAAAAGAGGTGACACATGACTTTGCTCTTGCATATTGCAGTTAGCCTGGGTCCCATGGCCGACTTTGTCTACAGGGCCGAGCTTACACTTGCTGCCCTAAAAAAATAGGCCTAACCATTCCCAGACTATTTTTTCAGGGTAGCAACTAAGCATGTATACTAGTAAGGAACCCTGATAGATATAGGATGGTACCCGGGCTATATTGCAGTGTAATCTTACAGTAGTAGCAAAATTGAAATGGATTATCAATGGTAAGTGTTGGTGTACCCCAGTAGAAACAAAGCCCATGCATGTATGCAACCATGTATGCATATACATGTACCTTACAATCTTTGCTTTATCATACTGCGAGTCAAAAAGAGGTGATGCAGTGGCATATTGCAACTGCACTTGTAATCTTAACAAAATTGTATTGGGTTATCATGGTGTATCCTAGTACTAGTAGTAGAAACAAAACCCATAGTCTCTTAATGTTCTTGTTGTCATCGTTTTACGTCTATTATTTCACTAGACGTGGCCTCTTTTTGCTCAGTAAAACATGGTTCGTTTTTTAGTCAATTGTCTCTCTTCGTATTCAACTCTTGGTGCCTTGAGCTTGATAGTTGATGGAGGTTTTACTTAGAGAGTATGTCGAATGTTCTGTAACTGTGCAACTACAAGGGAAGGCATCTTGACTCACTAATAATCAGCCTACAGTACAATCCTCTTGGCTGTCTGTCAGCAGCGGAGTCTGTGATAAGATTCTGTGACCTGAATCGGATGTAGGAGGATTTGTCTGGAGTCGGGGGGATCTGTTGTAACAGTTGCCATTTGATTTGTCGTTTTGAGACAGACCCAAGGGAAATTTGTGCTTTATCTGCAATGGTAAGATTATAAAAGTATCAGCGGTATGATTGTTCTGGCGGTCTTTATCGTGTGTATTATACAGTTATCTGTAAGTTGTGGTTGTTTAATCTTGACAGTTTGCAAATTTGTTGTGTATGTACATGTATTCCAAGACAACCGGTAGTATATCTGGTTACAACTCACAGATAGCTGCAGTGTAAATTTTGAAACGTTTGTTGCTTTTATATAATCCTCACGTTTTTTTCCATTGCAAATTCATGAAAATGTCACTATGTTCCCCTTGTATCACAACCTTATTATCCCTTACTATGAGAATGGTTTCAACTCCATGTGAATTTATAACAGTGAACTGAAACAAAAATAAAACACTGCTGCAAAAATCAAGTAATTAAAACAGACTATAGAAATTACAATTCATGTTTCATAGATTGCTGAATGTATGTTGAATCCTCAATGTAAGTTTTAACTAGCTTGGAATGAGTTTGATATGCAGGCTACCTAACTATTAATGTACACTTTAGAGCACCATGATGGAATTTCAATGGGGAACAAATGGTGTTGGTCCTTGGGGAGGTGGCCTAGTGTAGAACCTGCCTTGTTTGATGGAATGTGTATGTCATGTTCAGACTGAGAGGAGCTGGGGGCTATTGGCTTATTCCCTAGTGCCACAGTACTATCCTAGATTAGGCTGTTTACAGGAATTAAAGCAAAATACTCTACATTCATTTGGGGGGGGGGGGGGGGGGTACAAATGTATGTGCACTAGGATACTTAACCTAGAAAATTTGAAAAGGCCAGAGAAATAGATTTTGTTGTACAACATAAAATTGTTTCAACATATATGATTTAAAAGATTATTTAAAAAAAAAATCACCCATAAAGAATTATTCTGGATGACCTTGGTGGAATATTACTACTAGTATGTATAAAAAATTATGTCATTGGATGATGTAACTAAAGTGAAAATTCCTCCTCTAAGGGCTATCTAAAACCAATACATTAGACGTAACAGGAAGTTAATCTACTCTCAGCCCTAATGAGAAATATTGCTTGCAGTATCAGTACCATTACCAGACAGGTAATCGTTACATGTATGTCAGAGCTGTCAGATTGATGGAAGGTGACTGATACAATCATTATGTAACTACCTAAAACTGGTCGTAGATGCAGAATATATTTTCCCGTAAAGAATGCCATATTATTTATAGCAGCAACATATAGTCTGCATAGGCCTTGTACAGTTTGATGGGCTGGATTTGAGATGTGTAACGCAAACTCTGCTTTCCGGGGCTATAACTGTCTATCTGTAACTGGTTCCTCCCCTGGCGAATGTTGGGCAGGCTGCTATTAGCGAGATTTAATCAGGCTAGATTTGAGAGGGCTTATACACCCAGACCCTAATATGCAAAGATTAAGGTCTTACTACTAGTTATGAACCTGACAGTGTATATTTTCAAGCCCAATTTCTTCATAGTCCTGTCTTAATATAGTTCTGACTGAAGAAAGAGCCATCAGGGTTTCTATCTACCCCTTCCATAGCCTTCCATAACAAAGTCACAGGGACAAACGTCACATTGTTCTTGTCCAAAAAGAATGTTAACTTCCCAAGCGGCAAGCATTTCAATGCAAAGTGTACCATTGTGTCGCGCTTGTCCTAAGCGAATACAAGTTTCCGGTGACATCAATACTTCAATGCAAAGTTCAATGGCAGCATGTTTTGTACACAGAGTGAGGCCATTCAGGCGACAGTATCACGTGTCATAGCAGGGCTCAAAATACTGTACTCTTTTCTACATACAAGGACCTGCATTGGTGCAGGTAACATTGAAAATTACCTGCACCAGACAAATTTTACCTGCACCAGTCTGAATTTAGGAAGTATGGATCATACTGAAATTGTTCAGGAACCAGTGTTATTTTTCCATTTATACATACATTTTGTAGGTGGTAACGGTCATTGCAGCTAACAACTATCCATATACATTGTAAACATACATTATAAGGCATTTATATATAAAACCCAGTACGTAGACGCCAGAAATACATGTACATGTACCTGCACAGCATGTAAACATACATTATAAGGCATTTATATATAAAACCCAGTACGTAAACGCCAGAAATACATGTACATGTACCTGCACAGCTCCAATTTTTTTAACCTGCACTTCCCAGCATATGTAGGTGGTATTTCGAGCCCTGCATAGTAAAGACTGTGAAACATGGTACTGGGGACTTTAATGGAAGGAGATGGATGAACTGACTTAGTGTTGGTGACATTTAAGTGGACTGTGGGAAAACTTGCCTGTGTAGTTAGGCCATGTTGATTTGATTATATGGATGACATCCTCTGGGAACTCCAAAACTGATGCGAGCGAGCGAATAAAAAAAAAGTTTGGCCAAAAAAAAAAGTTGCCTCCAGTATGAAATCAAAGTGGCCAGGAAGGTTGAACATAGGACTAAACACACATAGTATGGTATACCAACAGTTAGGTGTGGGGACCAGTACGTACGGGTGCAAGGCATTTTTTTTTCTTGAACCAATCCGAAAAAAACAGACCTGGAAAAAAATCAGAGGAACAGGTTTCGCCAATTACAAAATGGACACACTATGTCGGCAGGTGTTTGGGGTCTTACCGGGGGCCAAGAAGACAACAAGAGGAAGTCAAGTAGAGTTTATAGTCAATTGCACCAAGTTTCTACAGTCAAAGGTACAGAAGTCTTCCTGTCCTTTCTTTGACTTTAGATTTATTTTGGCATTCTATGGCATTAGACTATGATTAGTTATCTGTTTTCTGATACTTTCTTTTCAATCTACGGAATATTTGTGCTCATTTCACAGCTGCTTTGCACAATTTATTGTGTGGTTGAAAACTTTTTTTTTTTGGAAATGGCCGAAAATTGGTGCGAGCGCGGATGTCATCCATATAATCAAATCAACATGGCCTTACGATATACTAAGTATAGATGCATTGGATTTAACAGTGATGTGCATGTACAGAATACATGTAGTTCTTTTAGCATGGCAAAATTTTCAAAATAAACAGTACTGCTGCTATCTGCAAAAATTTTACAAATGTAAGTGATTAAAATCATTTACATTTGTAAAATTTTTGAAATATCATGATGCAGTTGTCTTCAATGGGGCCAGGCATATTTTAAATGTATCAGATATTATATCATAAGGGTTGCCTTGAGCAATTTAAAAAGTAATTGCCATATCATCAAGGAATGGTTTTACCCTACTGTGGCAACATGTCTTTTTCAACATACAAAAATGTACAACCTTTTAGTATAAAAGTTTCCTATTCTGTACAGAAAGCAATCTTATGTGAATATCATAATGATTTTAACTGTTACTAAATATAACTGGGTGCTTGACAAATTGTGTTTTGGAGCGGATGAATCAGAAGTACATTGTATTTCAGCACAGCTGTTGCAACTTACATAATATACATATGGAACCTGTGACCTCATCTCACATTCCAAGTCCACATCATCACAGCATTAATGGTGATAATGAGTTTTCCAGGCACTTATAGCTCCAAAAGGAATCAGATTCCAAATGAAGTGTTCCATCAAACACAGGTGCACTGTCAAAGAACAAGCATGTCTCTAAAGCCACATGTCATCACCATGGTTACTGGCATCAACCCATATGCAGCTGTGCTTTTAAGACTGTTCCATTCAGAAAAGGTTTGTAGGGGTGCACATTGTAAACCATGATTTTTTCCTTCGATTTGTCTTTTTTTTTAGATTATAGAAAAAAGCCAAGATATAAATGAAATGGTTATGTCCACTGAAACACTCAAAGATTCATCGTATCAGTCAAAAATTGCTTTGATATGAATATGATTTCGATAATTATCTTTTTGTAGAACGTTTGATGTGAATTTTCTTTTTTGCAATTGATCTTTTTAAAAACCTTGTATGCATCCAAGCAGTGATAAATGCTTTTTTTACTTGAAATTTCAAGAAAAGAACTCAAAGCTTTAATTTCTACTTTAAATGGGTACAATAGCATGGGTGATAAACTGACCACATCACATTGGATAGTATCTGCTCCATGGTTTTTGGTGATCATTTGCATCATGTACTTTAACATTATCACCTATTCCCCGTACGTACATCTGTATTCGGAGTGTCTGAGCGAGTGGTTCCTATCTCATTGATTATTCTGAGCCATCTTCCCTCTGTGGGCCGATATGAAAGAGCCGACTCCAGGGAGAAGTGAGATAAAAATAGCAGCAGCATCTCTGCCCATCATGGCTCAGTGATTTCCTGTCCTAGGGCAGAATACAGCTGTCAGCCTTCTGATGGTAGTAACACTGAACATGGTACATGTACATGTATTAATGGTAGTGATTCATGTAAAATACTAAAACAACAAGGTGTATTCCGTATCACCCGAGGTATCAGGTGGGACAGAGGGTGATGCGGAATACATCGTGTTGTATTTTATAATGTCATACCCACCTAAGAAAACCCATGTTTTGATGCGAAATGCGCCAGAAGTTGAACAAATTTGGTGCCCTAGAACAAAAAGTGTTGCAACAGTAATGTTCCAACGTCTGAATCAGGTATTTGAACATTCGATGGCGCCGCACTCGGCCCGCTCGAAATAGTTCGATTTATTCGAATGGAGCCTGTGTGATACGCCTTTCGAACCGGTCTTATACGGAACACCCGTATCGAACGTTTTCGCGTCACAGGTATGACAGAAAGTAAATTACATAAAGCTGTCATGGTTGAAGATATTGTGAACTGTCTATAAATTCAAACATGTGACTGCAGTAGTGTGTACTTTTTATATTAAGTGTCAGCATTTATTGTGTATGAATTTTCTATAGTCTATAGTTTTATGCGTCCACTTTATGGCTATTTTAAAACATAACTCAGGCTAGGTTCCATGCATGTACCCTACATATTTTGTTTTCAAAATGTTTCATTGAAATATTAAGCAGTGACTTATGATTGAATGATAAAAGGCATTGAAAAGCCTAATGTCAAAAATCGTATTAAACTGAATGACATACGACTGGATGTTTCATTATACTCAAAAACCATAGCCACAGTGATAGAGACTGGGTAGTTTCCATACATATATAAAGGTCAATTTCTGATGCAGTCCTGACCAGTTTTCTGGGATTGATTTGAATCTTTAATGTCAGATATCCAAGGTCCATCGACCCCACACAGGAGTCAAGGTGTGACACACAAAATCAATACAACTTCATTCTCAGGCACTGAATGCAGCAGGACTGATGTACACATGCAGATGCATCTTTGATACCTGACTGCAACCAACCTGTAATGACCACCTTTACATACTCAGTAAGGACTACCTAGCTTGTGCGTTTTTTGCTGGTCCCTTAGATGATTTTCCCATCGACACAACCCTGTCTACATGTATAGTATACTAACCACCTGTCCACATACTCCAGATGTTTCAGTCCCCTGAGTGGTCTTCATGGGCAGTTTTGAAAGTTGTATGCAATCACATGTAATACCTCTTTTGTTGCATTGTTTTCTTTATCACATTTTTTAGTCATTCTGATATGAAATAAAAAGTATGTCCCAAATCCTTTTTATTTAGTAACTACCCTACTGGCATACATGTATGCCTTTAATATTTATTGTACACATATGACCATTTTACTTGACCCTATCCCCATGTACAAAAAAATGTAGCAATGAAACCTCTGCAATGTGCATGTGTAAGATATCTTTGTAAATGCTAATTATAAGTATAAATAGAATCCAACAGAATGAAATTAAACATTATCATCATCTTCTATCGGATCCCAGCATCTGCTCGGAGATATGATTATACCAATGATTATTTTCAGCAGCACTTCCTAATAACTACAAATATTATGATGGATTGAACATGTTAATTAAAGTTCCGATTGGGAAATTCTCTTGGATGCACAATTTGTAGTACATCTGGTAGGCCTGATTTTAATGAGCAAACCGACTCCATAACATAATGTTATGTTACCTTTAGGGCCATTAATTAGTCTAGCAGGGGAGATTACCATAATAAACGAGAAGTACACTAATTATAGAATGGGCTCTCTTTGCTGAAATGTACAGTATCAATATCCTTTGAGTATAATACGATATTAGCATATGGAAAATATACATGTACATAATGATTGTAACTGCAGCAGAAAAAGAAATAGACGGACTAAAATACAACTTACAAGACAATAGTAGCCTCTCCCATGTATAGATCTGATATACATTTTTGTATGGCTAAGTCTACCAGCTCTGAACTAACGGGAGGTGCCCTAACATGGCACGCTTTTTTATGAGCTCAAACTCATGGAGCCCTATTGCTAGTTGCCTGAGAGTGGTCAGGTTTTGATGAATGAATTTTTGACACATTCATTTGTACAACATACTTGGATAAGAAATTTGCATTCGTATGGTTCATGAACCCTTCGCGTTGCATGTTACAATTGGCTAACAGTTTCACTGTGAGACGTTTTCGTGTATGTACCTTCCAATTATATGTAACGCACAATGTCATGTTAACTGGTAGAACTGCAACTACAAGTGTATTCAGATTACTAGTACTATGAACATACTTAAACCCAAACAGACACACTTACTGAGTAAGTACTTGGATTCTACTGCTAGTACAAAATGTACTTGCTTTGAAAATATGAGCTACACAAAACAGTTACCCCTGGATAAGTGCCCAAGCGCACCCTCTACAAGGTCACGAAATGCATAGGCTGGTTGCGGAAAATATAACATTCCATCAAAATGTCAGACCCGGGATGGCGATGCATTAACCATGATCTTGGTTGTAACACGGAGACTGGATTTCATGCTTGACATTTCTGCATGCATTGATTTTTACTTAGGGTTGGTTCTTTGATACCTTTAAAAGTTTGTCCCAAGTGTTAGAGGCTGTATGACTTTTTAAACCTTTGCCAAAAAGGCTACTAGTAATGTTGCAGTTTGTGTGTGTGTATGTATGTGTGTGTGTATCTGTTTGTGAACACCATAACTTGAGGAGTTAACATACTACTTTATTACTAGATGGATCTGTATACAGGCTTTTAGCCAGGCATGCGTCAACGCGTCATCTGGACGCACTTTTCTTAGAATAACAAGAAATTTGATGCCCCTGGACGCCCTTTTCTGGGGAGAAAATCCTCTGACAAGCATGAAATTCTGATTGACCAGGGATGCAATTAGGTCATCTGTGGTCACAGTCTTCTACTGTGACATCTGTAACTGTATTTTTGCCTCTTGGGATACCTTAGAATTTTAGAATGCACTGTTTTAACTTAAAATCATGAAAAACTGTGCACCATGGAAGGTGGATGCCCCCAGACCCCCCTACAATAGTCACTTACCGCGACTCACCAATAAGTTTGGACTCCCTATTATAAAATCCTAGCTTAAAGCCTGTCTGTATATGATATTGGGTATGTTGATCTAGATGTTTGCAAGATGACAACATGATGAGATTCGGGGCACCTTTGTCTTACTGTCAACTCATGTACTTGTATTTCTATATTTAATATAGCTATTAAAACAACAGAAATAAATAAATAATTTTCCATCTGAATTAATGGTGTATGCAGCACTGTGAAGAAACTCATTTTATGATTACACCATTGGAGATTCTATGTAACTTAAACCAAGAAATAAGTCCTCGACAGATGGTTCAATTTATCATACTTACCACAGATTTTAACGCCTCAAAGCCATCTCTTTAAAGAAACAATAAATAACCCCTCTAAAGTAATAGGCTGATAGAAAAATTAATGAGACCTGTCCACAGTATGGAGAAAATGCCCTGCAGACAAGTGATAGATGTTTATATCAAAGTGGGTTTAAAATGAATCCTGTAACTCACATTGTCTTTTAGAGGTACTGGTAAGGCTAACCAGCTGCAGGGTTCTAGCCAGGATTTCATTTTAGCATAGTGGGAATGGCATGGTAGCAAAGCAAACAATCAGGAGATTGGTGTGGAAGGGGGGGGGGGGGGGGGAGGTTGTCTTGCCCCTCCACGGTGGGATTTTGACAATGTACTAGTACTACAATAATGTAGAGTTAAAAGTTGGCACTCTGTTACTATTAGTATCACATAATTTTGTTATGTAATTTGGAGGATTGTTTGGTCAGTTTTGAGTGTCATGTCATCATTTTTCATTGTTCAGACATTCATTAGGCATTGCTGAACAAGCAAATGATAGCAAAGCACCACTACACTAGTTAAAAATTAGCGTTGTGGCCCTTATATTAGCGTAGTGGTCACAAATTTTAGCATAGTGGCCCACTACGCTAAAATGGACTAGCTAGAGCCCTGCTAACGTCACATTTCCAAACTGGGGCCTAGCTGGGCTGTGGAAGTGAAAATGGAAATGTATACATAAAAATACACACAAATAATGCCCATGAATATTCTCTTTATGTCTTGTGTCTAGTTTGATGTCTTTTATATCACGCTTTTCGTTCCCAAAAGCTGCCTGGCTGGCCCCGTTTTAGAAATGTGATGCAGACCTGAGTATGTCAGTACGTCTCACTGATTTAGTAAAGGATTGATTTAAAGCCCCCCAGTCACACAATTATATAAAAGGTACAGATGGTGGGTTTTAAAGTGGATTTTCAGTGTGTGTGTTGCAGTTTAGAGTGCTGTGGATTGATAGACTCAAACAAATTGACGAAAGGTACCAATCACATATAAATAAGCCCAGCAGATGGTGTGTTATTGAAGTGATTGTATGTTGATGTTAGGAGTACCCTGGAGTGTTCGACTCTTCAAATATGATGACAATTCCGAGCATGTAATGGTAGATGTTTAAGACTGGATAATCGCTCATATCTAACATGGGGATTTAAGGTTTCAGGCCCAGCCATTAAAGAGGTGGTGTGATTGAGATTGATGAACACTTCTGTTCAAAATAGTTGCTGGGTCATTGCTTTGAATGTTATAACATTCAAGTTAATAAACTACTTCAACTAATTCATGTACCCCTTTAAACTGTGAAACTGATCGACATATCAGTTATTCTAACTCTAAGGTCATATTTCCCAATCTTGCAGGGCAGCTTTGAGAACGGAAGGTATGATATAAAAGACAACAGAAAGGAACACAAAGAACGTAAAAGAATAGTCAGTAACCATATACTTAATGTGAATATTGCTTGATAAACATTTTTGTTTTTCATTTCTGTAAACATCCCAGCCGGGCCCAGGTTTGGAATTGTGTCCTTAGCCTAATTGATGTAGTTCATGAATGTACACGTGACATATACTTGACAATCATGTCTGAAAATATAGCTTCTTCATTCCAGGTGTGTGCTGGTACCACCTGTCTGGTGTAGATAATGCAGCTGGAGGAGAAATGCTGGTGCGGGCGGAAGATGCTACGGATGCTGTGACTCATCCTCGTACGGTTGCCATGACGATGTCAGAATGACGTTAATGAATTGTCTATAAGGCCCACGCTTGATATGACGAGGGTTCATATGAGGTTACCGGGAAACAGGCCAATGAGAGAAGACGAATTTTCCTCCGTGCCTGGTAATGAAATTGTCCAGGTTGCCATCTGAAGACATCACCAATACTAAGCAAGTTTGTCTGCCATTTATAGCCGAATGCAGCGGCAGTAGATTCCCGACAGAAAAACCTCTCTTGGAGAAAATATTCTGAATGCAAGGTGTGGCTTTTAACGTTTACAATGTATATGGAAGATGACGGAAGAAGACAGACAATACTTAGCATTTTATAGCTGAATGCAACAGCAGTAGATTTCCTGACAGAAAAGCCTTCGAGGGATTTGTCAAGAAAATATTCCGAATGCAAGGTGTGGTTTATAACATCTATATGGAGGATGACAGAAGAAGATAGAAGAATGGACTGTACCATTATTAATGCGAGGGGAGACTAAAGGATCACAGAACGGAGGTGTGAGACAGTTGTGTTGGTAAGGAGGGTGTTATCAGCTGGAAGATGCCGGGACTGGTGGTGTTTAATCGGCGGTGGTCGGTAGGATCAGATGACCTTGTGGTGCCTGGGCTGATTCTACTGCTACTACATCTGGCATGGTGAGTCATGTGGTCTTTTAAGTTTTTATTGTAGAAAGTAGTCTTTCATTATAATGTAGTTTTTGAAAGTTTAAGGTATACATTGCTGCATAGTTTCTAGACTGCAAATGCATCTATCATCATATAGTGCTATTCCTCCCAGTTGTCTTGCTTGTAACCCAGGTGCCAGCAGGTACTGTGAATGCATTTAAGTTCGCGGGGATTTAATTTCCCGGTAACGGGAAAGAGCAGTTTTCGCGGTGGTTTTAAGTTCGTGGTAGCACCATGCATTATAGTCTCTTACTGCCATGGAAAAATGTTCGCGATGGTTTTAAGTTGGCGGTAAAGCGGCCAGCGTGAAAACCGCGAACATTAGACCACTGCGAAAGTTTCTGCATTTACAGTATTCTGTCATAAATGGATATGCAGATAAATCCAGAGACTGTCTTATGAACTTACCAAGCCTCTTATATGTAACCAAGGGTCATGATGTTTTGTAACCCTGGCAAATATAGGTTTTTCTGTCATGAAGTGATGAACTTATTGTATTATGGATATGACCTAGCCTAGCCTGACTAAATTGTGTCTTAGTTATAGCACTGCCCGTACAACAAAGGCTAGAAAAAAGAAGACTAGCTTAGAACTTACGTATATCAGGTCTCTCATTTGCAACCTTGTCATGGTGCACTGTTCTTTCTTTGTGACAGTCATAAACATAATTATGCTATGCGGAAAAATCCATCTATGCTTTTGAAGGTTTAAACAACTTACGCATATCAGGCCTCTCATTTGTAACCAGTTACCCTGTCATGATGTTCTATAACCCCAGCCTGACAAATACAGGTTTTCTGTGACAGTCATAAAACTATCGTACAATGGATATTGTCTGAGGCTTCGCTGAAAAATCCATCTAGACTTTTGAAGGTTTAAACAACTTACGTATATCAGGCCTGTTATTTGTAACCCTGTCATGATGTTCTATAATCCCAGCCTGACAAATACAGGTTTTCTGTGACAATCATAAACCTTTCCTACAATGGTTATGACCACAGGGCAGGCAACGCAGATAAATCCAGGCAGACTTTTGATTACCTCAGAAGTTACGTAAATCAGGCCTCTTACTTGTAACCCTGTCTTGATGTTTTGGGACTACAGGCCAAAACCTGTCAGTTTTTTTGTCATGTAGTGACATAGTACCTATCATACAATGGTTTTCCAGGCTATACGGAAACTTTTGAACCCCTGAACAACTTACGTATATCAGGCCTCTTGTAACCTTGTCAGGATGTTCTGTAACCCCTGGCCTGACAAATTGTTTTCTGTGACAATCATGATCATAAACCTATCCTACAATCATGGTTATGGCTGAGGCTTTGCTGGAAAAAAATCTAGACCTTTGAAGCTTTAAAGAACTATATCATCAGGCTTCTTATTTGTAACCCTGTCATGATGTTCCATAACCCCTGAGAATTGCAGCCCTTCCTTATTGGATCAGGGCTGTGCAGAGAATCCGTCGCCCAATCCCTGCCAGCATAATGGGATTATAACGTGAGTGGAAACGGGAATGTGTACTTGAGTTAGTGGGGGTTGGCAGGGGTGACTTTGTGAAGGTTCTGTGCAACTATTGCCTGAAGGGATGGGTTTTTAGAGTGTTAACTAGTAAGAAATCTTGCTTTAATGTCAGAACTGATGACATTGCAACGAATACTGTAAAACATCTAACCAAAGCAGGAAAATATTTTAACCGTGTTGAAGACTTCTTGACATCTCTTTGAATTTGACAGCATGGCAGAGGTGACATTGCAAATGTTCTGTTCAACTATTGCCTCAAGGGATGGGTTTGTAGAATGTACATGTTGTATCGCTTGAATCTTCTGTTAGAAACAGGTCTTACTTTAATGTCAGGTTTCATTACATTGCAATGAATACTGTAAAATACCTTAGCAGAGGAGGAAAATATTTTATTTGTGCTTAGGACGTTTCTATAAATAGAATATTCAACATCCATAATGGTCAGTCACATTTTGAAATTCAACTACCACTTTATATAGGTATCAAAAAAGGAAGAAATTAATTCATTTTGCAATTTTGCAAAGTGACATCCATCACCATGTTGTATATTAGACAACCATAAGATTTTTTATGCATTTGAAAATATAAAATGCTCCAAAATGATACAATGTTTTTTTCTCAGTTTGAAACCTTTTATCACAGCAACCACTCCTACCCCTGCTTTTTTTATGAATAGAATCCATAATCATGTGTACTGACTCCCTCCAGTTTAAGGCTATTCTCTCTGTATCAAAACCTGACCTCATTTCTTCCCAGTTATAAATAGGCAAGACCTGAGGTTTGTTCATGAACAAAGGTGCCTTATGTACACAGCAGAAATGAAACTCCCCCAGAAAGAATATCTATGCCATGCCCTGCCCTCTTCCCTGTAATTCATACCAAAAATTGACCCAATTTTCCTGGGGGCTTCTAGTGTTTTGTATGATGCATGTTTTGTATGATGCATATCCTGGGAAATATTGATGGCAGAAAGGCAAGTTGTCATTATGGTACATGCATGTGCAGTGACCTGGGCATGTACCATATGTACAAGTCAAATGGAGTTAAAACTGAAAATCATTAGGTTTATATTACAAGCTTTTATGAAAGAATCAGTGGTGGCTGCAATGTATTTTTTTCTGAAAATTTTGGAAATAAATCTTCAGGTTACAGTGGTATTTCCTCTGATGGATAACAGATAAGGGTTTACGGAAAAGGCTGGGCTGTCTACCTGGGCTGTCTACCTGGGCTGTCTACCTGGGCTGGCTATCACGTCAGGCTACTTGGACCTGCGAAAGCCCATTGCGACAAAAGCTGTTTTAGCAGTAGGGGTTGTTTGTGCCCAATGAAGAAGCTATGTGTGAAGCTATTGTGTGTGTTACATAACCCATAGGTTCTGGGTTCAAATCAGTTGATATGCCACCGATATTGTACCCTTGGGAAGGGCTATTAACACGAATTATCGGGCTGATTGGATAAGTCTTAAGACTGGTGGCTAGTTGGTGAAAGGCGTCCAGGAGCCGTTCTATAGTGGTTGTCAGGGTCCAGGCTTCTGCGCAATACATTAGGATCGAGAATTGAATTGTGAGGAGCTTAAAATAAGCGTTGCTAAAGTGCAAGGGTCTGGAACTGCTGCCTTTCGGCGCTAACTCAGGTGACCTCAATATGACAGCAATTACCCCAGGTGTGGCCATAGGACTTAAGGGTTTGAACCATTTACACTGGGAAGGAAGGACCCCTAGTCTTTTCCGTAAGTTTGGTGGGTTCTTTGCCCTATCTGAGGGAGGGCCCTTACAGAAGCTAGGTACTATTTTCTCTACCCTAGTGAAGGGAGGAAAGTCGTGTTAGGAGCCCTTCCCAAGTGCACAAGATCGGTGGCATATCAACTGATTCAAACTCAGAACCTCTGGGTTATGTAACATACACAGCTCCTTCACACACAGCCACTTCATACAGCTCATTCACACAATAACACAATCACCCTTCGGACACAGCTTCTTCGCTGAGCACAAACAACCCCTACTGCTAAAACAGCTTTTGTCGCAATGGGCTTTCGTAGGTCCAAGTAGCCTGACGTGATAGCCAGCCCAGGTAGACAGCCCAGGTAGACAGCCCAGGTAGACAGCCCAGCCTTTTCCGTAAACCCAACAGATAATGTACATGAATGGCAAAAGGGAAAATATCTGTATGTAGATCTAATAACTTTAGGAAAGTGTTGAAGAAATTGTGCATACACACATACCTGCCTAAGTGCATACACACAATTGTCACCAAACAAAATTTAGGTTTTCTTTTATTATTATTTATAATCCTTTTTTGTTGTTGAAATGTTTGTCAGATTTGCATGAATCAATCTTCAACAGAAGCTGGAAAAGAACTGCTTTTATCAAGCCGTATTATAGCTCCCAAGTCTCTTCTGTCCTCTCTGCAAATACAGAGAGGATAGAAGAGACTCGGGAGCTATAATACGGTTGGATACGAGGCTTGAAAAAGAACTGCTGTCACCAAGCCACACTGAAGTTGACCCAGTTTATTTTTGCTTGGCCTTGTCCCACAAGAGAAAGTCCCTGAGGTTACTTCAGGTCATGTGAAACAGTCAGAACACACAGTCAGGGTCATCTGGAAGGTCAAAGGGCATGTTCTAAGTGATCGTTTCTGCCACTTATCTCCTTAAAAGTACTACATGGATTGTAAGGAGCATTTCATTTCATTTTAGCAAAGAGGGATGAAGCTATAGATTAGAAGAGAATTGTGTTGTTCTAAGAAATGTCCATATGTGAAGTGCTATTATCCCTGGATTGTCCAAAATCACAATCCAGTTCCTTAGTAACTGCTTTTTGGCGTAGAACATACATGTATTGTATACAATGTAATATCAGCTCTCATATATAGTATACTTCTAGTAACTGCTGTACCACTCATAGTGGTAAATTTTAATAAATCACAGAACAAAATGGCTAACTTTTTAGAAATCAAACCCTGGTGTTACTAGACGCTTCAAGTATTTTTCCATTTCACTATAAACAATGTCTTAATATTCAAACCTATTCTTCTTCCTTCACTGTTCCAATGATTCCCGATAAAATGTAGGAAATTGAGGATTATGGATGAGGCCTAGCATGTGTTTTGTATGCCCATTACTGGCGATGAGGATCGATGTTACAATCCTTTATAACACAAATGAGTAGAAGAACCATTTGTACAACAGGAATCAATACCTGCATGCTGTGTGATAGACCAGGGCCTGTTAATGAACCAGAGATAGGCAGAATTTACAGTGGAAACATGCTTGTCCTATAGCAGGGCTTGAAATACCACATGTCTGTAACATTGTTATATTCAGGTATTAGTAAGATTAGACTCTCACTTTCATTGGTAGCTTTGGGATAATGACAGCTCAGAGACGGTATTCGACCGGTTTCGACTTTATATGATCTTTCTCAAGAAATTATAGACTCACCTTTCTCCTGGGCTTAAACCTTTATCCGTTGTTTTTAGAATACGATATATAGGGTTCAATGGACAGTGGTTTCAAATTCATTATTTTCAAATTATTGCAGCTGTTTTGAAAATTCTCTGTTGACTTGATATCCCGCAATACCATATTTAAAAAAAATAGATATAGATTATTGGTGGATAAAGGTGAACTAGCATTAGATGTAAGCTGAATTTGAGTACTAACCAATTAACAACTAGTACCTATAGCCAATAATCTGGCAACCTCTGTTCATAAAAATGCACAAATGTATTAGTAGCCTTTCCCACATGTTATTTGAAGCAAAAATGGTATGCTTTGAATACAAATTTTCTCTTTAAAAAATGGGTCAAGTTTAAATCCCATAATACTGTCAGCTGGTCATTTTGGAGACACTAAAGTTGGGTACATCCGTTGTAATATCACCAATCTGTCTTAAAGTTTCAGTTTAATATTGATTTCAGGTTTTGTTGCTTTGCTGGCACTCCAATATTAGGACTCATATTTTCTTATCAGTTTTTCATTTCATCATAGTTATATTTCTGGCTTGCATCGTTTCCTGTTCATTAGAGGAGGTCAGGAGTCGGTGCCAGGAAATAACATTGATTTTATGTCCATTTATAGATATAGTCTGTAGTACGTCTTGATGAGTAGTGATACAGACTTTGCTTCAGTGCTGAATTTTATCATGATTACCAGTATATAAATAATATTTCCTGGCAACGAGAATATCTTCTTCCAAAGTTCCGAAAAGAATTATGTATATGTTCTTTATCTATTTCAGAGACAAGCATACACACAATTACGGTACATGTAGCTAGCTCACCATCAAAAAAAAGTGTCTATTCATTTAAAAAAAAATGTGATAGATCTATACAATGTACAATGTGCATGTCACTACTAGTACATTGTAAGGTACTCATCTGATCTCAGTGTACTAAAAGCAGTACAAGGTGACAGTACCAGACCAGGCACAGTGCTCTGATATGGTGAGGTTTGACAGAGTCCCGTCATTGATGGAAGTCTGTTCTACATACTGGCTTAAGGTTAGAGCCAAATTGGGTTTCTATTGATTTTGTCTACGTGACCATGCGATGTCGGGCTGGAAACTAGAAGTAGGAACAGCAATGTTACAAAACCTTACAATTGTTAAACTGGTAATCTAACATGCACTATAGCTAGTTTATACTACTACATGGGGTAACCTAGTATATCCGTTGTGTGTAAAAACAGGGTATTTAGGTATTTCAAGTCAAGGGATTGTGGTTTTAAACTGAAAGTTGATAAAAACTATATTTTTGAAATATTGTAGGAAGTTGAGTAACCACCGTCCATTGACTTGATATCCCAAAATACCATGTTTTAAATGACAGATTTGGTTAAGGTGAACTAGAGTTAAACTAGAAGTAAAATGAATGGTGTCTAAACCTTAGGTCATGCTTTTTGGCAAGGCAGTGAGCTATCGACTGTATATACAAAATGTAGGACTGGATTTGTGGGAGAGTCTTACAGACAGAAATGCATTATTTTTTAATAGACTGATTGATTGGGTGGGATATGCTTCAAAGTTTTAAAGTTATCTTTTGGAAAACTCCATTATTTGTCTGTAGCATTATAGATTTCCATTTGATTTTGAGAGAATACTTAGTCTTACTCTAGACAAGTATAGAATATCATCCTTGATTTTTACTTTAAAGTTTATGGTCTTAATATACATCGCAAACTGTCTATATTGATATCAAAGAGAATGTGTCAGTTATCTTGCCAATAACGTCTGCCTGCTCAAAAATTGTGACAAACAGCACCCTGTGTCCAGCTTTCAAAGGCAATATATTACTCCCAGGGTTCCTTGTGGAACGGGATCAATACTTTCGCGCTGCCCTTCTCTATCGATCAGTTTCCGTGATTTTGTGTGGAGACGATCATTACCTCTCAGTGGTGCCCTAATCTGCACACCTAAATTTCTTATGGCGCCACTCATCAATCTTGCAATCTCTACGCTACAGATAACAGGACAAAGGGCGTGAGTTTTCCTGTGGCTATCTTTACACTGGCTTTTAGCCAGGCAAGTGTCCAGGCGTCATTTGGACATGCTTTTCTTAAAATAACAAGAAATTGGACGCACTAGATGTCGAGAAGATTCTCTGACAAACATAAAATTCTGATTGAAAAGGGATGCCACTAGGTCATTTGGGCCACATTTTTTCCAATGTGATCTCGCTTATAGTAATTTTGCCCCTCAGGATACCTTAGAATGCACTGTTTTAAAAGTTCTCAAAAACTCTGCACCATGGAAAGTAGTTACGCCTATATCATCTACCGCGACTCACCAAAAAAATTTGGACTCCTTAAAATAAAATCCTGGCTAAAAGCCTGGCTATCGATGGCAGGTTTATGGATGTCTGATGGACAGTGACTCCTTATTTATTGATGGTTTTGTTCGAGCTGTAGAATTCTTATCCGATGCATTGATTTCGTTCTAATTTTGTTCTATTTCAAGTCCATACAAGTGTGTGCTGTTTTGTGATACAGGGAGAAAATGTACCATCAAGGATTCTAAATTATCATGTCTGGTAGTCTAGTATTAGTAGTAATACCTGTCCAGCAGTTTTTACTTAAATATCTCAGGTTTACGTCATTCACTGGGCTTAGAGATTTTGTAGCTTTTTTCCTTTCCATCAAATATGGAAATATAACTGTTAATATGTAAGTTAACATTGAAAGCGTTTATATTTAAGATGGAAGAAAACACTTAAAACTACAATTTTCAGGATTTTCAGGAAACAGCTAGGATTCAAACTCCCAAGCTCTTGGTCCAGAACCTGAAGGTTGTTAACCACTGTACTGCATACATTATACATGCTGGTCTTCTGTCCCTCTTACCAGTCCGTGTAAGTCATGTCGGTTCAGTGAGCAGGAAATGATGTTAGAACTAACAGCTTGGCAGTGTTTCCAATCAGGCTGAGTGCACGATAACACGGCTCTTATTGTACCAGACATCTTTCAAATCAATTTCTGCACGCTAAACCTGTATACCTGCTCAGAATGACCAATTATGTACCTATGATCACTGAAAATAAAATACTGTTGTGACTATATAATATTGCTCTTCAAATTGTCATTTTTTTGGACATGTAAGCCCCAAAACATGTGAATGCCTGCCGGTATAATCTGTTAATTTTTTAACTGGTCCAAAGGTTCAAACAAAACAAACAACATCTGGTCACTGATTTTTTTTTTTTTTAGATACATTTTTTTTCCGAACCGGTTCAACAAGAAAAAACGATAACACAGCTCTTATTGTACCAGACATTACTCAAGTCAATTTCCGCACACTAAATCCGTAAACCTGCTCAGAATCACCAATTTGGTACCCATGATCACTGGAAATAAAATAATTTGCACCGTAGTCTGATCACTGCTTATTGTCTTGACTTCAATTTCTAAGCAGATGTCAGGATGAAATATTGTGACATTGAATTCTTTAAATGCACCCAGTTTAACCAAATGTTGTCAGGATAAAAAAAAAAAGTATGAGCCTTGTATTGTTACATTTTTTGATATGGGAAATGAATAGAGCCATCAGAGATATTGAGCTAATGAAGTTGTATAAAAAATTTACCAATGTGCACATATTTTTCTTTCTAGAGAATCTTTGTCAGAACTCAGATTGAAGTTATTTCTTCCACTTTATTCAAATCACGATTTTGTTTTTGAAGCCAACCTTCCTCATTTTGAAAGCAGACTCTATGAAACACCCTTACAACAAAGACAGTGTTTCCCCCTTCAAGTTGTACAAGCCTTTAGGTTTCAACCTTCCCCTGAAAAGATATAAGGGATCAGATCTAGTACTTTAAAGGCTTACAAGGACTGAAAGCCTGACCTTTTTTGGGAGACAGGTCTCAGCTCCCGGAAATTGCACGTCTTTCTGTTCATCTGTAATGTGGTCCCGAGGGGCACAGCATCACTTGTAGTTATCTCAAAGACAGCCAAAGCACCCGGGGGAAATAACACAACATTTAGGACTCAAAATTACTGGGCTGAAAGTCATTTAACAGCAGACGGTCCCCTGGTTCTCTTGTCACTTTGTAAGTGTAAATTATTATGGATATTAGATATTGTCTTCAGCTGTTTTATTTTGTATTCATCACAATATTTCATATTATGTGTTTCAAAAAGGTCCTCAGAAAGGATTTACAAGACTTAGTTTAGATTTTACAACGTTAACTGCCCTGGCTTTGAATCCTCTGAAATTTCTGTGTCAAAATCAAAATATTCATTTTGAATATATATGAATACTGTAAATGCATTTAAGTTCGCGGGGATTTAATTTCGCGGTAGCGGGAAAATGGCCTTTTCGCGGTGGTTTTAATTTCGCGGTAGCACCATGCACTGCACTCTCTTACTGTTATGGAAAAAATGTTCGCGGTGGTTTTAAATTCGCTGTGAAGCGGCCTTCGCGAAAACCGCGAACATTAATCCACCGCGAACATTTCTGCATTTACAGTATACTTATTGTATCTGCATTCTTATTCTTTTTAAAAAGAATGGATGTCAATCGCATAGAAAAATTCACATTTAATGGTTTGATCATCAAAAAGACACAAGTTGGACATAGAAGACTCGGTAAGAATGCTTGAAGTAGAGGTACAATGATTTTGATCCTTGGTCTCTCAAACTTTCAAAGTCAAAGAGAAAATCTGGAATAACATTCAATTTGGTACATAGCACAACTCATCAATATTCAAAACATCAGAGTGACTCTATACAGTGGGAAAATACATTCCCCGGCACAAGAATCAGTACACAAGTAATAGAATAACATTTAATTTGATTTATTTTAATCTGGGTTCCAGGAAGAGTAGTGATGTATCACTAATGGAAATCGAAATAAACCAAACCAACCAAACCAAACCAAACCAAACCAAACCAAACCAAACCAAACCAAACCAACCAAACCAAACCAAACCAAACCAAACCAAACATAGCCACATAGCCACAATCCATAGCTGCACAGCAATGTAGATCAGACAATAAGCTTACCCCCCACTGAGCCAGGCAGTTGTTAAAGAGTTGTAAATCTCACTAAACAAAGGAACCCATCACCTCAATCCCCTGTAATCACCAGATAATGACTTTTAATGGAGTGTGAATAACCAGATCATTATTGACAATACCCTGTATATGCATGCAACAATGATTGATGTTTATGGGTGAGGGACTCTCAGACAGTACCGTGGGATGTAATGGTAATGGTCTTATGTGACTACTTTTCAATTTCAGATTATTTTTTATTATTTCAAAGTGGCAATTTAATCCTGAAAGAAAAGAGCTCTGTGAAAAAGCCTGCTTTTACATGTTTAGCTTTTACATGTTTACAGACAAAAAGATAACTATACTCCTAAAATTACAAAAACCACATATCACAGAAAAAATTGAACATTTTGTACTGTTTCAGGAAAAGAAAGAAGTCAACTCCTGGCCATCATACAAGTTATAAGATTTATCAAGTCAGCATGATGCTTGAAGTTCTCTGTTTTTCATTGTTTATTGAATCTCCTTTTTCAATTTTTGAATCTCCTTTTTTTCTGGTTTCTTATCATTCTAAGCTTTTCAACAAGAAGACATTGGTTGTGTTAAACTTTCTCTTTATTGTTGTGACCATCCGATTTGCTTAGCAGATGTAATTCCAGATTTCCTGTGGTCACTAAGGGAGATGGGGCATTGTGAGAAACTATGTCATTTAGCAAAAATTGATGCCAAATAGATTTGTTGTCTTGGTTACACGACTAATAATGTCAGAGTTTTTGCTTTCAAAACTGCTCATTTAAGCTGGTACGTAACTTGTTTAGGAATTATACTACAAGATTTTGCAAGACAGAATTACTCCAGGTACCGTAATACTGCCATGTGAGAACAGATGCATGGATGTGAAATGAATTAAAGAGATGTGCAAATGCAGCATACTTATTCCTGAGGTATTCACACTTAAGATATTCTATCCAATGTTGTTTAAGACAATGTTGGCTAGGCCTCTCTAACAAATTGTTTTTTTCGATATTGTGGTATTATGGCAACCTGTGATATCATGAGAGTTGACGTTATCAGACGGTTCCTTTAATTTGATATAATTCCTGGTGATTATATAGAATACAGATCACCCTGCTGTCTGACTGAGAGTGACGTTGTCAAAAACTTGTCATCAGGTACATCATTAACCACAGTAAGTAGCCAAGACATCACAACTCAAGCAGAAATACTTCTCCACACATTAATGTCAGGACTCCATAGCAGAGCCAGCGGTCTGTATACTACCTCGTTAGCGCTCTAACGAGGTTCTTCTTCCCGTGGCAACCTGTAATTTACCTGAAGGAAATGAACCACTTGTTGATGTGCCGCTGTGGGAAAATGTCCAAGATATAATCTCCAAGCAGATGTTGGGTGGGGATTTGTGATGTTTTCTGACTGGCTTGGCTTCTTGGACAGACACTACCTAACACAGAAAACATTACAATTTCCTACTGCAACATTCTGCTTGGAGTTAAGAAATGTAAATCTTGAATTCTTGTGATGCTTTTATGTTCCTGTTTGTTTCTACAAAAACTATTTCACTGTACACCAGTGCTATCACTAACTTGCTGCATAGCATTACACTCAATTTTCTGTCTACTACAAAATAAATTCACTGCAAATATTAACTCAATGGCATTAAGTTTGAATCATTTTAATTTCTAGGGGTGAACTAGAAAGGGTGTAGGATGAGTCTTTACAAAAATAAAGAAACATCTTTGTACGTTGCTTTATGTTGCAGGCATTTTTTTCTTTTGGAACTGATTTACAGGATTTCCTCATTGTTTGCTTGGAAACAATACTAAATCTGTTTTGGCCTGCTAGAAAAGGTTGGATCTCTTGAACCACCAGTCCCTTCCATTGACTCTGACATTCCTTGTTTCCGTATTCTAATTGTCACTTTCCTTTGACACTTCTCCTTTAAAGTTCAGGTCATGATGTGGAAATTGATTTTGAATGTCAAATTTGTATTTCTGCTTCTCATGCAGAAGAAAATGTGTGGATCAGAAACAAGGTTCAGACAAATTTTGATTTGTGAAGTTCATTGGCAGAACAGTTCAGTTCTGTTTATCCTCGTACGAATATTAAATCTGGGAAGAACATTAGATTTTAATGTTTTCAAGTAAGGTAAAAAAAAAATAATAACTTGCATGTACAAAAGGTTTCAGGCTCACAGTCATGAGAGACACAAAAACTGGAAGACAAAATATTTGTATGATTAACGCTAGTCGATGGATGGACTGGTATGATTTGGAAATATTGCAGTTAAGAACCACTGCTAATTGACTTGAAATCCCTAAATACAGCGGATATACATGTAGGTTACCCCACAAATAAAGGTGAACTAGCATTGTACAAGGTTAGCTGTTCTTGTAAAACAAGTACTATAAGGACCTTTTCTTGATTATGCACGACTATACGTTCTTTTAATCACCTTGAAAATTGTAATAATTGCCTGTACAGTCAAACCTGCCCAAGACGACCAGGCCGGGGACCGAAAAAACGT
>NC_049997.1:3697382-3733595 GCF_000003815.2 Branchiostoma floridae | reverse complement strand
ACATGCCCGATGCAAAGTTTAAATGATTTCCGTGATGTTAAATGGCAAATAGCAAGCAAACAGCACGCACGCAAAGAAGCGAGGTCTGTAATGTCAAATACAACACGCACACTGTAAACTGTAAATCGAACCCCAAAATCCGACGCAAACTGGCCGATTTCGGCACAAAATCGCGCTAGTTATCATCAAAAATCGATGAAAACCTCAATTTTGAAAATGATGCGGTCGTTATGGGTCCCAATTTGGGCCGGTCGCGGTCGCGTTGACCAGGTGGTCGTTGAGAAAAGGTCGCTTAATGCTTACGTCAATGGGAAAATAAATCGGGACCGAGAAAAAGCGGTCGAAATGGCCAGGTGGTCGCTGAGAAGAGGTGGTCGCTCGGGCAGGTTTGACTGTATATCTGGAATTCAATAGATGTACAAATATTTGGAGGATTATAATAATTGATTTTTATTGACATTATGAACACGTACACAGGTCAGTGACCCCTTGTTCCATTATGTTTGATAATGATCTCATACCACAGTTCACAGCACAGGTCGTAGAGGTCAAATCGTGTGCATTCAACCTTGTGTGTTCCATGGAAAGTCTGAAACGCTGGATAATTGACTCATGTGTAACAATCACAAGTTATCACAAAGTCCATTCTTTCAAGTTGACATAAGATTGAGGACTACAGTGCTATGTTAGGGTGCTTTTTTAAGTATACAGTAAATTGTGCATCATATAGTTGCAAACTGAAGGCATTTCTGGGATAGTTGTACATTATGTCCTGCAAAATTAAGCTGTTTTGTTAAGGAAAAAGCTTTCGAAGATCCTCATATAGGCAACTGATTCTGTTACTACTTACTTGAAATTATCCAACAAATCATCAAAATTGTAAGTAAAAGCAACCCATGACAAAATTGACCTTTGAAAAGTACACAAAGTCATGTATTTGTTAGTTCCTGATGAATTAATGTGCCAAACAGAGCTGTCTCCAGTTCCTAATGCTTTATTCTCCAACTCATTAATTGTTTGAACTACTTGTTGTTACTACCAGTAGTAGTTTTTGCTATTAATTAGATCTACATTTTCATCAATTTCATCTCCATAAGTTAAGACTTTTGGGGCGGACACTTTTCTGTTCCAAACAAGCAAATTTCCGTCCCAGGCCAAAGGGACATGGCTTCTTGTGCAGAGGTTGTGTTTGGCAAGGCAGTGTTTGAATCAGAAAGGTTACTGTGTTCACAGGGCGCATTCCTGCCCAATGATCTAATGCAGTAGTCTGAAAGAAAGGAGGTTTCTTATCGACTTATAAATCTTGGTAGCTGACAAGAGTATTTGATTCCTTTGTGCTGTGTGGAGTATAAACTGGTAGAATTTATCGAGGGAAAGGCCAACAGAAAGTCAGAGGTTGAAATAGATGTTCTACTAGAAGTAAACACTTGATGAATACATCAAGGAACTTCTGGGCAATTGTATAACAATAGGCCTCTTCCCTGACTCGCCAATACTGCTTGCTGTTTTGACACCATAAAGTGTATTATGTTCATATTCATATTAATTGACAACCCACTACCCCTGCATACAGCCTTAAAAGAAGGTTATGGAATTACCTTTTTTTCGTCATAATTGTCTGAGACCTGAGATCTGATGTTCTTTTTTTTCCTTCCGCAGGTTGATTGTGATGGCGGTTATCCTGGGTATAGTGGAGGAGGGTTTCGTGAACGACTGCAGGCTGTTCCACACGCACATCCTGGGTTACCTGGTCATCCTGACGTCATGTATCCTGGTGGAGGGGTGTGTTGTGTGGGTCGCCATGAAGGGCAGTATCCTCTACACAGAACCCAGGGATCCCATGCAATATCTGCTGTACATAAGGCTAGGTGAGTGTGTTGATACTGAATGTAAGACTAGTCACGACATGTAGTAAGACGTGTTATCCTGACGTCATGTATCCTGGTGGAGGGGTGTGTTGTGTGGGTCGCCATGAAGGGCAGTATCTTATACACGGAACCCAGGGATCCCATGCAATATCTGCTGTACATAAGGCTAGGTGAGTACAATTGTGTATCTCTGCATTACTACATCAGTATTGAGCCTGAAGAAGGTGACTGTGGTTGTTGGAAATTTGAAAGTTTAACATTGTACTATGTAAGGAAATGATGTTTATCTTAAGAACCAAAAAATGTAAAATTTCCCTTAATATATAATGCTAGTTCACCTTTATCCATGGAGTAACCTACCGGTATATCTGTTGTGTTTAGAACAGGGTGTTTAGGATTATCAAGTCAATGGTTGGTGGTTTAAATTGCAATATTTTTGAAAAATTGCTGTTTGAAACTACCATCCATCAACTTAACATCCCTAAATCATGTTTTTAAAAACAACAGAATATAGGTTACCTTGCAGATAAAGGTGAGCTAGCATTATACAGGAGAAGGAAACCTTCTTTATTTGTATTTTATTCTTCAGTTATCCTGCTGGTTGAGTTTGTGTGGTCGGTGGTGGGAGTGGTGTGGATCATACAGCACTACAACGACTGCCCTAGCAACATGGTCAAGAAATCTGTACTGGGTAAGACTTATTTTATCAATCACAGATTTTCATGATTTTAAAGTGTAAGGAAAGTGATTTTTCTCATACCAGCTTATCTATACAATTAGTATACGCAATTGTAATTATACCATTCGCAATTGTAATGCTATGAATCAGAAATACAGTGTATGGCTGATGAAATTATCATTCATTTCAACATTACAGTGACTGTCTTAGTTCTATTGTTCTATTACACATTTTAGAAAACCATTCTGTCCCGTGCTGTCCACTCCTTGTGTCATGTATATTGTACAGTCATGCAGTTATTATTGAAATGTAGAACTCTTTGTGTTTTCAAACATGGACTTCATTTGGGTAATAGTGACTAGAACTCTTAATTTGGAAAAGAGCAACATCGTATGTGACTTTGTCATGATGTTATACCTTGTGATAGTTGAACCTTGCACATGTTATTCCACATCAAGCTGATATAGGACTGTGTGTATGATCGTTTCAGAAAAAAATGAAGATACGATATCTTTGCATTCTTCAACCTTCCTTCATCCTCTGATGAACACCTCCAAACATTCTAGGGGAAGATGTTTTTTTGAGATCGAAAAGGACAACATCGTGTATGATTTGTCATGTTTTACAATGTTATAGATCTGAACCTTGTACACGTTATTCCACATTCAAGCTGATATACATGTACTTGTATGTTCTTATCAAAGAAATACAATGTCTTTGCATTCTTCAAACTTCTTTCGCCTTCTGAACACCCTCAAACATCTTAGGGGGAGGTGTTTTTTACTGGTCCAAGCTGGTCCTACAGGGCTTGGCAGCACTCTTCACCATAGCCACCTGCAGAGAACCACAAGAGAGGTGGGTCAGGTCTCCCCTCACCGAGCAGGAATGGTACAATCCACCCATTGGGTGGATCGTTCCATTGTGGATGAAAAGGGGTGCCAATGCGCCAGGCATTTTGTCTACACCACTGTTGCGATTTAAACTAACATCATCAGCCACCGCCGTGTTTGCTGTTGCAGACTGTTACACAAATGTTGCTGCAGTTTGCTGCCACTGGATTGTGTGTATTGTCATCACCTTTAACAACACTTTGTAACATGTACACCACAAGCTGCTGCCCCTTAATACATTTGCTGAATTTTTTTTCTCTAACTTTACAAAGCCAAATACAGCAGGCAAGGAAGCAGAAATTCAAGTGGAACACATGTTAAGGCCACACCAATACAGATTCTTTGAAGTTCTTGGATAAGTTGTGCTGAAAATGTACCCAGTAGCCCATGAAAGCGAGTGCACCAAGGCATAAACTTATTCCTCAAGCTTCGTTTTCATTATGTTTTATGTTTCAGTAAAGCATATCTTATTTTTTAATCTGAGAACCAACAAATTGAATTGGTGTGGCCTTAAGATGCAAAACCCAATATTACCACGAAAACCTGTAGAAAGTATAATTCTATTTTAATCTACCAAGATTACTAATCAGTCACATTACAGGTGTTTCATCACTTCAAGACAACGGCTATTCCTCCATCACTCCCAACTTTACACAGTCATGTAACACAAGTAAACATATAACTCACCATCTTTCCCGTATATCAACCCTTATATAGGCATCATAATCTGTGATTGGGTCATCTTCTTCTCGGTACTTATCACCGCGTGGTGCGTTTTCGACACCGCGGGCAGAAATTGGGTGAAATTGAAACGCTGCAAGCGAGAGATCAAACGTACCGACACACATGTCTGGAGGACGAAAGTCACGCAAAGGTGAAGGCACGATACGTGCTCACGTCGGTGTTGTGGTGGTGCATGTGCATGGTGTATTCTGAATTATTCTTCTAGATTCTGAACGTTGACTTTGAAACATAGCCATTACTCAACTCTGACTTTTTCTTGGCTTTAATCTGAAGGACAAATTTCATATTAGACTGTATTTCTTTACAACTACTCTTTTGAAATTAAAAATTTCTTTCACATGAGCTTAAATCTTCTTCAAGCAGCTGCCAGTAGCAGTCTTGCTTTGCAACTAAAGCAAATATTCGTTTAAAACTCTTTCTTTCAATAGTACTTCAAGAGGCTTTGAATTTGTCAGACTAGCTCTCAAGCCTTTTCCAATAGCTTTCAAAAATCCCTCAAAGTCATTTTTGCTGCAGCAAATTTCCCATTTGAAAAACTATTGTTTTTCAGTGACTATGAAAGTCATTGTCACAGTAACTGTGAAAGTCATCTACATAGAACACCATGAAAGACTGCTCAAGATTATGTACAGTAATGCTATGTTCTGTATACATCGTTAGCACATCTATTTTAAAGGAGATTTATTCCTTTTCTTAAGTGTGAGCCTTAAAAGCAAACTCCAAAGCCTTGTCCCTCCTCAGATGCTTGATGCTTTCATGGTAATCAATTATTGCTGTATCTTATTCAACAAGGTCTACTATTTTACATACTATTAGGAATTACAATTATCGTTTCATGACTAAGGGGCTTTTCAAAACACTATAATCTACTATAATCTCTGTCATAACTTTTTGATGTTGCATTTGTTGCCATAGTAACAGCATCCATTTTCTTGCTACTTATACTTTGCATAACCGCTTTGGTCTGCTGCTAACTACAGACTGCTATCATGGCATTACTACAACTAAACACATTGTTTAACAGTTTTTCCTTCCTCTTACTAGTATATGATTGCAAGGTGTTTTATCATGGTTTGCTAGTTTGGTCCTATCTTTTATCTTCAAGGACTAAGTCTTATAAATGATTAAAGAGGATCTTATTTGTCTTCAACTTTCTCCTTTGTGTGTTATGTTGAGAATAAAAAAAGGTCCAGTCACATCTTCTACATGTAAGGCCATGTTGATTTGATTATATGGATGACATCCTCCGGGAACTCCAAAACTGATGCGAGCGAGCGAATAAAAAAAAAGTTTGGCCAAAAAAAAAAGTTGCCTTCAGTATGAAATCAAAGTGGCCAGGAAGGTTGAACATAGGACTAAACACACATAGTATGGTATACCAACAGTTAGGTGTAGGGACCAGTACATCATACGAGTGCAATACATTTTTTTTCGTCTTGGACCAATCCGAAAAAAACAGACCTGAAAAAAAACAGAGGAACAGGTTTCGCCAATTACAAAATGGAAAAACTATGTCGGCAGCCATTTGGGGTCTAACCGGGGGGCCAAGAATTCAACAAGAGCAAAGTCAAGTAGAGTGTAGTCAATTGCACCAAGTTTCTTCAGTCAAAGGTACAGAGACAGTTAGCCTTTATTACATGGAGATGGGATTTTAAAATGCAGTGGGAGTCCAATAATCCACCAAACAGATTCCTTTGTAGCAAAATTGACCAATTACCATTGTTTTGAGTATTGCCAGTTCTCATCCATATAATCAAATCAACGTGGCCTATTTTTTTTATGACAAGATCCTCTTGTGTCTGCATGAAGATTTTTTGTATAGTTATTGTTAATTATTTATTCTTAAACTTCAGCTTACTTTGTCAACTTAATGCCAAGTTGTGCTTGTTTGATATATGTATAATATATAGAGATCTTTTCCATCTTGATGTACATTTTACATTATACCTTAATTCAGCAAATTATGTGCATTGTTGAATTAGTTTGGGTTTTTAAAAAAGTGGCCTTTTTAGCATTATAGAATCTTGTCAAATATTGAACTTAGAAAGCATTATAAGTTTCAAGCTCCATACATGTCCCTGCCCCCCCTCCCCCCAGGCTCACCATGGAGGCTTATGAAGCCAGCTGGGAACACAGGTGCAAACTGCTGTGCTGCTGCGCGGGGGTGCAGGACAATCAACAGGTGGGGAGCTGGATGCTAAAGGCACTTATCATGATCATAATAGATCAGGGCTGGCCCCAGGACCTGTCCCTCAGGTCTGGGACGGAAATTTGCTTGCAATCGGACAGAAAAGAATTCCCAGTCCGTCACACACTCTAGCTTGGCGGGTAAACTCTCCCTGCATGACAAATCCCTGGTGTGCTCATCTATGGTACTTGGGAAGACATGCCTTGGCAGCCAAACATACATGACTGTATTCTCTGCCAGCCCTGGCTAAAAGTCTGGTTTCCAGGGTAGGCCACATGTAATGTGGTGGGGGCACATTACTTTGAGTCTTGCATTCATGTTTTCTTCTTGCAAATTTTAATTAATCATCACTTAAATTATGACTTTGGTACTTGGACTAAGACTTAGTGAAAGAAGTATAAATACATGATTGTATCTTTCTTATCCCCTATCTGCAGCATGCCTTCCAGGAGATAGCCCACCTGCTGTCCGAGTTTTTTATCGATGTTGACCTGGTGCCGTCCGACGTGGTCGCTGGGCTGGTTCTTCTCCGACAGCAGCAGAAACATCAGCGACAAATGATCGTTGGACAGGTGGGGTTGTTGTGTTCTGAAAATTGCCTTGAACGTTACTTTTAATACTTTTGTACGTGCATATCCTTCCTTTTTTTGGGAAAAAAGGTATTTAGGGATTGGGGCTGTTTTGTTTGGAAAAATCATAATGAACTTTATGTTACTCTTTGCCAACTTTGGCAGCAGCAGCAGAAATATCAGCGACCAAATGATCGTTGGACAGGTGGGGGTTGTGCTGTTTTGGAAAGGTCTTCTACTTTGCATTAATCTTTGCCAACTTATGGGTGGATACCTTTGACACCAGGCGGCATAAGCTGGCACACTATTTTGCAACTCGTCTCTATTGCATCAGAAAAAAAGCGTTTTACCATTTTGAGGTCTTTTCGCTGAGTCAGCATTAGCCTGTCCACTGGTCCTTCTGCACTATCATGATGTGTTGATATTGTTCATCAATGTATCTAGTACTAAACATTGAGTTCATTGATTAGAATTTGATAAACAAACGTAAACAAATGTAGTTGCAACATGGATATTTTCTATCATTCCTTCATTGAATTTGAGATACATGTAAGAATGAGCTATGTTTTGTTGTAACATTAATGTTTTGCTGTTGATGTTTATCCCCTTACAGCACAGTAACGACACTTACCAGTTCCTGTCAGGAGTACCCATCAACCCCCGCACCAAGTTTGTACAGCTCAGTCGCCCGGTCAGTTTTTCTTTAAATTCAACAGTTATTTGTTACTATTACAATTGTTCTTCCATTTAAAACATTGAATTCAATGAATTGCACAGTAAATGAATTACAGATCAAGTTGAAGTTGTTTCAAGACAAAAAATCTCTACAGCGGCATGAAAGCAGAGATAACTTCCGAATGTTCAAAGTGACATCCATTACTTTTCTTCAGTGTCTGTTGACAAAGAAGACAAGTGATGGATGTCACTCGAAACATTCGGAATTTATCTCAGTCTGTATCTTATTTAGTTGAAGAGATATATCTCTTTTCAATCATTGTTTAACTCAATCTCTGTATAAACTTGATAAATTCAAGATAAATTAAGAAATAGGAAGAGACTTGAAGGTTTTTTTTTCTTTTTTACAGGAGATACTGGAACAATTTAAGGAAGTTGTTTACTACATGAGGTATGCCCTGGCTGCGTATGGATGGCCTCTGTACATCTACACCCATCCAGGTGCAGGAGCATGTCAACTACTCAAATTCTGCAGGTGAGACATCTCACATGCGCACGTGCACGCACGTATGCACACATACACACACACACACACACGCACATGTATGGATGGCCCCTGTACATCTACACCCATCCAACTGCAGGAGCATGTCAACTTCTCAAATTCTGCAGGTAGGACATGTACATGTACACCAATGTGTTCAGGTATATCACATTGTGATTGTGTTGTCACATGCATACACATACACATACACACACACACACGCTCACTCACACAAACATGCAGACACACATATGTGACGCAGTACTGCAAGTTTTAGATAACTTTTCTTTCAATGAAACCATACTGAGTATGCATGTAAGCAAGAATCAGTTCACTATCAAGAGTAAAATGTTTCCTTTAGGGTAATGAAAAAGCTATCAGCACTTTTCTCTTAAAAATTAAGAAATTAAGCAATATTAATGCAGGGTTCAGATTCTTTGTTTTAAGATAAAGACAGACATACATGGCAAGTGTAATGACTCACTTGCAACATTATGTTTTTATTATGATAATTGTTTCTTGTGTTTGTCAGCTGTTGCTGTTGCCAGTGCTGCCGTAACCATGACGATGAATGCACACTGGAACATGACAACTGCTGCCAGTGTAACCTGGCCGGCCTGAAGCGGACTCTGTACAACTACGGTCTCAACAACACGGAAGTCACCTACGCCAACTTCCACTCTGCTGTAAGTCTCAAATCACACCTTGCTCTTTTGTATTCTGAAACTTAAGGTAGCATTGAATGGCAAGTTGTACCCTGGTGGACACGAGAGGTTATGGGCTCAAATTCTGGCATTCCTGGTGAGAACTTGTGTCCTTAGCCTTAGGATAGGCACTTTTCACAATTCCTCACTGTACTCATCACTGTACTGTACTATAGAGTTAAACAGGTACCTGACTTTGGTTTGGGAGATAAAAGGCACTGTGGAAGAAGATGGTTTGGCTCTGACTTCCAATACTGTGTCCTGGGTATTGTTGGTAACAACCAACTGCTCCTACAGCTGCAAAAAAAGGCCATGGGACTACATTTACGTTGCCTTAAGTTTGCCTTAAGTTTGTAATGATTAATAATGAATGCTTACTGCCATGTTGTAGTATGGTGGTATACAATAGTTTGTAGGCTTGATTTCAATGAATACTGAAATCAAAATAGAAAACAACATGATGATGGATATGATCACTTGAATATGACCAGGGATTGATGGGCATGATACCTGTCAGTAATCTTTCTTGCTTAATTTATGGAATTATAAGACCGTATACTGTTTCTTCCTTGCAGGTGAATGAGACGTGTTTCTTCGTGTCCATCGACCACGACAGGAAAGCTGTAGTGGTGACTATCAGGGGCACACTCTCTCTTCAGGTAAGGCCACTCCAACATAACAACTTCTTTTATAGATTTTAAGAGATTAAATGAAGTAAATAATACCTAGTAGTACATGTACTTAGAAACTGTGTATCAAGAAAAGTAAATTTGTTACTTTGAGCTAATTACATGAATGTATAATTCACAATCATTACCAGAAGTTTTTTTTTTTTAAAGTTAGACTATAATTCAAAAAAAAATTGCTTTAGGTCCATCTATGAGTGCAATGTCAGACAAGTATACTTATCAAGCTGTATATACCAAGAATGTACATGTAGCATCTTATTTATTGACAGTCACTGTAACTTTACTAGCCATAACAATTACTTACGAGGCTGTGTGTAGTAAGAGTGTTGCATGTTTTCTTTGCCATGTCCCACAGGACTGTCTGACTGACCTGACAGCTGATGCCGAGTCCTTCAGGGCCTACAGTGAAGACTTTCCACACGACTGGTATGCACACAGGGTAAGGACTAACATCTAAGACATTGGGTTAAGGTATTTTGTGATAACGGGTTTCATTTATGGTTCAACTGTCATTCTGCAAAAAAAAGTGAATTGATCTCGATCTAGTTTAGCTCACTGGAAAGCTCCTCTACTGGTCGTGACAGAGAAGACAGACACTATGTACCTGTCAGGTACATTGTACTTGGGAAATTACCCTAGCTCTTTTCTGCACAATGAACATCCCATTGTATGGACTGCAACACTGTCCGTTAGCGTGCATGCCTGGTGAGTGACACAGTCGGAATCAAACCTATGGCTTCTAGTCAGAGGCAGGACCAAAAACCACTGAACTATGCATGTTACCTAACTCAATAAGGTAATAACCATTACTCCTCCATGCAGGGTAATTTGTTACAATCAGATGTTTATGATAAAAGAACAAGTTGGAAGCACAGCCAGAATTGAACATAATGTCATGGCTTCTACATATAGTTCAAGTCAGAGGTTATAGGGGCTGCTAACCATTGGTCTATATACTTTTGATTAGGTTCCTCATACCTTCAAACCAACATCCATTTTCTTCCTCCCTGCAGGGAATGTTAGAGTCAGCCGTGTATGTGAAGAACAAACTAGAAGAACTCTTGCTGCTGGACCTGGCCTTCTCCAAGCAGATGGACGAGGAGCCGTACGGACTGATCATCTCTGGCCACTCGCTCGGCGCCGGTACCGCAGCGATCCTCGCCATTCTGCTCAAGAAGCAATATCCCAACCTGCGCTGCTTCCCATTCTCACCTCCTGGTGGTCTGCTCAGGTACTGCATGCTCTTTTCTGTAAGGTGTAGGCAGGCATTTTTAATTTCCCGTAATTCGTAGGGAAGCTATTTTATTTTAAGTAATTCGTAGTGGGAATGCAGCGTAAAGCATTAAACCTTCGTGAATTTAATGTAAAGTGTAGTCAGCCATCCCGAATTTAGCGTAAATCATTGTCAGGACACCCGATGCAGACCAAAAAGACTAGAACTTAGAATACACTAGACTTTAACTTAGAAGATAATGGAAAGGTAAGGGCTGTGGCAGACTGTAAACAGAAACAGAAAAGCGGCGATACTCGCCATCATGCTCAAGAAGCAATATCCCAACCTGACCTCCTGGTGGTCTGCTCAGGTAACTATAGACTATATTTTAGCACTAGACTATAACTGAGAAGATAATGGAAAGGTAAGAGCTGTAGCAGACTGTAGAAACAGCTAAAAATTGCAATTTTTAGTATTTCTTTTACTGAAGTATATGAAATATATGAAATACAGTCAATGTATTTTCTCGGAATCCTTGAGAGTTTTTTTCTGACTACATTGTGAGACTTTTCAACAAAGAGTGATTTTCAAAATAGCCTTTCACAATAGGTTTGAAGGAATCCAGAACACATTTTATGGGTTTGGGAAACACACTTTTTATGATATTGTAGCAATCAAGAATTATCATATGGCAATTGAAACAAACTATATCAAAACAACTGGTACAGGTGATAATCTGAACGTGTGAGCTTTGAATACTTTGATTTACCTCCCCTCTTTTTTCCCTTTCTTTGCAGTAAAACAGCAGTTGATGCCAGCAGAAGTTATATCACATCAACTGTGGTGGGGAAAGATGTGGTACCAAGGTAAGAAACCAGCAAACAACTATTCATAGATCTCCAACAAGATCTTCAGTGTCTCTGATGAAAGATAGCAGATATTATCTGAAATGTCTGACCAAAATCATATCCAGTTGCTTGTGTATCTGCTTTTTGGCAAATCATAGCTCTTCTTGCAAACCACCTGTTGGAATGCAATGTACTTTTTGTATAAACTTGAGCAAAATATTTGGAAGTATATAAGATGTCATAATCAGTATGCGCAGTGTATTGACTTAGTTTTTGATTGTAAAGGAAATCCAATGGTCTATGTACATTCCCTCCAGGATGGGACTTCCTCAGATGGAACATTTCCGGTTTGAACTTCTCAAGATGCTGAAAAGAAGCACTGATCCTAAGGTATGTCCTGAAACAGTGAAAGGAGAGTATTCTGATGATGAGAAACTGGTAGCTAACATACATGACATTGTACAATATGCCTTGTCTTTTTCTTTTCACACTTTTTGTGAATCAAGAAATATTCTAAAAGTCGAATGATCATAAAGGCTGAGTTCTCAACTCAGACTTGAGTTTGAGACTTCAGGTGTTTAATGTATCTGCTTTAATATCCGAGAGAAAAACTCATCCCTACCCACCCCCACTTAAGTACTGTCCAATTTAGTTATTTTGCTAGGTAAATACTTTATTTTCAAACACCGAAACAGACATATTAGTTTGAATTCATTTACGTCGTATATTTCATTTTATTTTAAATTAGAAGGTATTATAGCGAGAAGACTTGACAAAGTTAAAAAGCATATCGGTAAATGGGGAAAATTACTTGGTTATGTTTAATGTGATATGTCTTATACATTATGTATTGTTGCAATGGTAATTGGGGTACAACTTCTACAACTTTATTTGTCATCACCTTCACTTTATTTCAATCATCATCATGCAGTTCTATAGTTTTTCACGTGTCATTCTGTTTATGATTTAAGTGCCATAAATGTGTTTGTATGTGTTTTATGTTCTTTGAAAATCAATAAAAATTATTTAAAAAAAAAAAAAAAGTACTGCTTTAAGCACGGCTTACAGCTATATATGCAAAGTTATTCATAATTGATTGTAAATACAGATGCAAGTGTTAGTGTGGTACACAGAAGGGCAGTTTTGCTGACTATATACTATTAGATAGACACAGATACATGCAGCTCTCCCAAGAAAATCCAAATTAATCTTTTTTTCTTTTTTACCAGTGGAGGATCATAGCCTACAGTCTGCCATGTTGCTGCTTGCGTGACCCGTACCTCATGCCCGACATCGACCAGAGTTCGTTGACCCAGTCGACCCGTGACCTCAGCAGTAGGTCGGCCAGTACCATCTCCATCAACATCCCCCAACACCTGCAGCTGTACCCGCCTGGGAGGATGATCCACGTGGTCAGGAACCACCCCAGGGAGAAGTGGTACATTCCAGGACCCTATTGTTTTATGTATGGAATGTACCATAGCAGTTGTAGTAGAGGGGGGGGGGCGAGATGTAAAGGAGCAATGTACATCTGCACCTACCCCAGGAAGAAATGGTACATTCCTGCACACTATTGGAGATAACTGTGAAGTTTGCTGTGTGAATTGTTGATTCGACTTATAAAGCTAGCAAGCAAAAAAGAAGTCTTTGGTTCAAGATGGAAAGTCTGTCAAAATAGATGTGACAGCTCTTATGGTCGTTAAAAAACAATGAATACTTTAAAATGACTGAAACAGTCACCAGCAGAAGACATTATTTTCTATGACAGAGGCTGAGATAGTAGAACAATAGAGTTAGGTTTTCCTTGTCACAATTAGGCCACACCAATTTAATTTCTTGGTTCACGGATTTTTTCATAAAAAATATGGAGCGAGAGGGCGAAATAAAAATGAAAATAAAAATTGTAAAATGGTTGGGGTAAAGGTAACGGCTAATCCAAAACATAAAGAAAAAAAGTTTTCAGCTTGAAAAAAGTACAAAAACACTATTATTGTACAGTAACAGCATTTGTACCCACACTTTAAGGAGCTTATAATATAAAGGCCAATTTGCTACACCAGAAAGCTGGTGAATGGTTTCATTAATGGTGAAAATTTGCTGAGTGGTAATTTTTATTTTTATTTTTTTTTCCAAAAAAAAGGAGCGAGCGAATCCGTGAACCAAGAAATTAAATTGGTGTGGCCTTATGGTGCAATGAAGCCACACAAAGATTTTCTTTTAATTCCGTAAACCGAATGGCGATTGATTGACTCAATGATTGCTTTCAGAACGCACCTATTATGGAGTGTTATGATTAAGAGCAATGAGTAGTGACTGAGACAAAAACAGTTCACATTTCTTTAACCGAGAGTTAAATCAGTAATGTTTTCCCTTCCCTTGCGGCCAGGTGCGGAAAGATGAAGCCCAGATATCAGGCACTCTGGGTGAAAAACGAGGACTTCTCCGAGATTCTGGTCTCTCCCGCCATGATGGCCGACCACTTTCCTGATCAGGTCATGCATGCACTGGAGGAGGTAAGGCAAAAGAAGAATCTTATTGACAGTCATAAGATAATTGCAGCTCTGAAAAAAAATCATGTTGCATGCATGACTGTCACAGTAATATACAATCATGTTTGTGGCGTCGGGCGTGGCGTAACTGGTAGAGCTTTCGGCTCGGAATCTATGGGTCCTGAGTTCGATTCCCACCGTGCCCCCGACGTTGTGCCCTTGGGAAAGGCACTTTACACGACTTTCCTTCTGTCTGTACCGTGTATGTGGCATTTTTAATATAAGTTACAAAAACTTGAGTGCAGTGCCACATCGTCCTCGTCTGTCCAAAAGCAAATAGAAAAAAAAAAAAAATCATGTAGGAAGGGCTTCCACATCCATCAATACATACGACAGGGATTTGGTCCTGTGTGGTCCCAATGTTTGGCAAATGGGTTTGCCAGATGGTCGTCTTGAATGGGTTGCATAATGTTTACATCAATGGGGAAAATTTTCTGGCCCGAGAAAAGCGGCCGTAATGACCAGGTGGTCGGCTTTAAGAGGTGGTCGCTTGGGCAGGTTTGACTAGTTATGCAAGCAAGTCCAGACACAAAAGAAGTAACAAACAGATTTGTATGAAATTTGATATATCAATATGTTGAGTGTAACATATCATTAACACCACTTGTTCTAAGGCCTAAGTGGGGCCGTGTAGCACAGTGGTAGTATTCGGCGCGTGACCGAGAGGTCGCTGGTTCGAATCCGCCTGCCGTGTTGCCGGTCTTGTGCCCTTGGGAAAGGCACTTTACACGACTTTCCTCACTTTACTCAAGTGAAAAAATGAGTCGTCCCTCGGATAGGACGTTAAATGGAGGTCCCGTGTGTGGGGAGAGCCATACCCTATGCACGTTAAAGAACCCGCCACATGTGCGAACATCCACCCGAGCGGATCAAACCATTCCGGCCGAAATAGGGGTAGGGAATCTCCCGGGCAGCCCTCGTAACCCCTGCTTCACCTATTGGGTCAGTTAGTCCTCACTCATAGTGAGCAATTGGGCTGGTCTTAATCATGATGTTTCTGACCTAGGGCGAAGAGTTGCTGTTACAGTTCCAATCATGTAACCTGTAACCTTGAGTGGCCTTCAGGCCTTGTTACGTGGTGACCATTGAGTAAAAAAAAAAAAAACATTCTTTGACATATTCAACTATTGTTATAGGTGCTGCGTAACACAGACTATGGTCTAGAGGACCAGTTCGAGGCCTCCAACAAGAACAAGTTGAAGATGAACGACTCGGTACAGATCAGGTACAGCCACGAGACCCTGAGTCACACCAGTGAGGAGGACCTGCTAGACCGGGCGTGTCCACGGGTGGAGTCCAGCCTCAGCTGGGAGTACAACTCAAGAGATGAGCTGGTGGCAGGTAGGAAATAATTGTTACAGGTTGAACATAGCTTTGTTTTTTTTCCCTTTCTTTTTCTTACCGTACTCTTATTTTCAGTACATCAGAGCAGGGATACTAGCCCACTAGCCCTATTGTCCAGGGCAAGTGAAAGTGCTGTTCGGGCAAGTGCATGTCCTACAAGATTTTTCCATTGATTTTTGTGCAATTTTGATATACTTGTTACTTTTTACAGTCATGACATCAAGCAATTGTTTACAGAGAATTCCATTGCTGGAAGTGAAAATGCATATCATACTAGTAACAGTGACATTTGAATTTTGGGCAAGTGAAAAATTGGTTCGGGCAAGTACATTTTTTATGTGCTTGCCCGATAGGACAAGTGGATTTTAGAAAACTTGTTCAACCCTGTCAGAGTCACACTTTTTCGTCTGGCTCAATCCTTCTAGTTTCTTCATTTCTGTGTTCTTGCAGTCATCCTCCTGCTCATTCTTTCCTTATGTCCCATTAGTTCTCCAGATCTGTTTCAGAAATCTTCTTTTCTCACTTTTTATTTAGATTTGCCTGTCTGGCTACAATGAACAGCACTCAAGCCAGCTGTCTTTTCTCAGTGTCATGTAATTTCATATTGTGTTGTGTTTACTGAGAGTATAATTTTTATTTCTTTTATTATTAATTATACCTTTTCTTTATTTTCACTCCAGAGTGAATTTGTTGTTTCTTTCTCCTATTTTTTTATTTATCTGTGTCTGGCTATTTAAACAGTGAACATTACACTAGGCTTTGACTTCCATCCAGTTTTACTCAATGTGTTGACTCAAACTTTTATTCAACGTGAAAGTCACACTATATTGCAGATAAATTATTGATAGTAAAATACACTGTCAGTTTTCTTTCCTAAGTCTCAAAATTATATGTTCAAGGACTCTTTAAAGTCTTTTCTGTTGTCTCAAATGTATTCTACCTCACCTACTGTTCTGTAACCTGGAAACCTTTGTTTGTCTTCTACACATGTGATGTTACTTGTTAAAATCTAAAGACAAAAGATTTGACTATAGCTCACTCCTCTTCTGTACAGACCACTACTCAGACCTTATTCTACCTTATTCTCTGTCAACTTTACGCTCCTCTAAAGGACCCAGAAAAGGTTAGCCCTTTGTGGTAACAAAGCTGTACGTGTTGTGGTGTTGTCCTTTGCTTGTGTTGTCTGTGTTGTTGTGTAATTGTAACTGTCTATGTTGTTGAATGCTTGACTATCTCTGTATGTTCTGTATGCTGTGCCTGTGAAAAAGCTGTGCTTGTGATCTAGTCTTTAAATGAGACTGTGTTCTGTTTTGCTGTGCTGTTTTTGATCCTTGATATTACAACATGTTTTGTACTTACTGAAAACACTACTGTCTAACTAATGACTCCTACTATGCTCTGCTCCCTTCTGCTTTGTGTATAATGCATTATCTAATTTATTGTATTTCGGAGCTGTTTTCAGATATGAGAAGCCTGGATGATTGCTTCTACATGTACCACACAGATCAAGGCTTTTATACTTGGATTGAAAAAAAAAGTTTTGAAAAATTATTTTCTTTGTACTTTTCTCATCAAAGTTGAATTGATTAGTATTAAATCTGGAGTGATGGAAAAGACATGTATGTTTGACACTGTTCATACAAAATGTTTACTCCAAATGATCAATACACATTACAAACTGGATGGATTTTGTACATGGTCACTTTAAGTGTATGCCACAAAATGTATCTGAAACGTGTTTGACAATCTGCAAAATCCGTCCTATAGCTGGGCCAATGAGTAACTTTTGTATTGTGTAAATCATTACCTGATTGTTTAACCGTCCTCAAAGCATGAAATAATCCATTCTCTGACTTTTTGCTGTCAAGGTACACCGTCTATCAAGGAGAACAAGTCCAGAGCCAGCCTCATCACCAAGTCTGCTCAGACCTTGGACCCCACCGACCCCGACTGGCAGTCCTCGGCCCCTCTGGCTGAATCTGAGAGCCTCTCAGAGTCCGACTCTGTCTACTCCATAGAGGAATCGAGTAAAGCGCTCAGCATCGGCACAATCCAGACTCTACAGTCCACTCCTGACAGCACGACACTGAAGTCGGACCCGGGGTACTGTTATTATGTGAGCACGGGGGTCTCGAACGAGCTTCTTAACGCGAGCGGCTTTCCGAGCGAAGAGTCGACGCCCCACAAGAACCAGATGACCACAACGGCAACGATAGAGAAAATTCCCTCCCACACGTCGAGCGCGAGACAGTTGTACAATGGGGTGAGCGACGGTAGCCCTGGGGAAAAGTGGAATGGGCGCCCAGCGTCGGAAGAACTGTTGAGCGAGAAAGCGCTACGCACGAAGCTCCCACCCCAGCCAAAGTCCTTCACAGCATTACCAAATGTGTACAACTCCCCCTCCTTCAGCGAACACTACCGACTCACGCACGTGGACGACGTTAACACCACAAACCCACCGCGGCGCCATAAGGCGTCCAAGTTGAAAACGAGGCATCTGTCGGAGCCGATTCCAGAAAGAGCCAAATACGAACCCAACCTCATTCCAAAGCCACCGAGACTCTACGCTAACAGAAGAGGCACCTCCTCGGGAAATGCTAGAGCGATAGAGATGAAGGAGTTCCACCGATCGCAGGATTCTGGAAGCATCGATAACGGAGAGGACTCGGACAGTATCCCACTAACAAAGGCGGATGCCCAGTCAGTAGATTCTGCAGTTCCCATAGAGACAGACGTATGACCTTTGTATAATCTGAGGCTTCTTGTAACAATCATAATTTTCTTCACAGTCTGACATTATGTGGATTACTACCCAAACCAATCAAATTCTACTGCAATTTCATGACACAGCCAATCTCCAAGCTGATCACTGGTGGCTAAAAGATACTGTTTAAAGCCATGGATACTCAATGTCTCGTCACCGGAATATCTGCTTGGAGACAAGTTACAGCCACTATATGGTCAATTGGCACAAACAACTTTGAGGCTCAACCCTGTCACAAGTTTGCTTAAAGCAATAAGAAAGGAAAAACCAGTCCAGCAAAATCAAATGTTGTGCAGCATTTTCTTTTTAATCATTTCACAGCAGTTGGCAAGAAGATGGTATATCAAACACTTTCATTGGCCTGTAATTGCTTAACAATTTACACACCTTCCATACTGAATCCACATAATGCCACTACAGTATAAGCCTCCATAAAGTTAGAAATCACCCAAATGACAGTACTGGTAACAGTAAGTAGACATATCCACGTAGACATATAGTGTGTACAAAATCGCAGCATTTTGCGCTGTATCCAATGTGTGAAAAGCTAAAACTCTACATGTCATTTTGTTTCATGAGAAGTATAACCTTTACATGTAGAATTTGAAGGCTAATAGGGATCAAGGAGGTTAAAATATTATGTTTTAATCCTCTTGTAGGCATTTTATAGTGTCACATGTGCAGATAGCAGTTTGGTCAGAAATTGTATAAAGTCGTGAAGATGAAAAGTTTTAAGCAGTTGCAAGAAGATTGTAGATAACTGAGTGTAGATTGGTGTATTATTTGTTGCTTTACCCAAGGATTGAGATGAGAAGTAGAATTGCGTGTTTGTCCAGACTGCTCCCTTTTCACATGCAGCACTGTTGACGATTGTAGATTAGGCTAAATATGATATTGCTTCTAATGGTGACTGACTTCAGTGTAGACTAACACTGCAAACAAATGGTACATGACATCGTATATTTGGGCCTATATAAAAATTATATATAAGTCATTGCAAATGTTCATTGTGACATACTTAAATTTGTAAGTAGTTTTGTTGTTGACTACCTGTACTGTTTGTTGCCATTAAGTGGATGTCATTTTTTTTATGAAGGGCAAGTCACTGCTTTTACTTCAAGTAACATTTGTGGCTGTTGTTGAACATTATTTGTGATTTTTGTTGTGTTAGAACTTCTAGGAGTAAGACAGAAGACCTTTTAGTAAAAGCTAATGTTACATGTGTATATGGGCATTAGAATAACATCATGCATGTAAACTTTGTCTTGTGTAAGAATTTGGAACATACAACGTATAGACACTACTCAAACTGGTTACTGATTTAGAGATATGTTAAGCTGGAACTAAAACATGTAACGCTAGTTCACCTTTATCCGTTGGGTAACCTATATCCATTGCTTTTAAAAACATGGTATTTGGGGATATCACATCGATGGACGTTGGTTTAAAATTGCAATATTTTCAGTACATTGCAGCTTGCAACTACCACCCGTCGACTCGATGTGCCTAAATACACAGTTTTGAAAAACAACGGATATAGGTTACCCCGCGAATAAAGGTGAACTAGCGTTAGAGGCAGGCAGAATACGCTAAAAAATCGTCATCTTTTAAAATGAGGTGTACAAACTGTGAAATGAAGTTGTTTGCTGTAGGACTTGTATCTATGGCAACATGAGTCTTCGCCAAAGTTTTGGAATTTGAACATTCACGGCAAGCAAAAATGCAACTGACAATAGATATTACCATACTTAACAATATTGTGTGTACATTGCACTGAATACTGTACATAATAAATCGCCAAACCACTTAAACATGTAATAATATGTGCATGCATGCCAAAAGGTCTCCACGCAAAAAATTAGATAATCAGCATGTGTTTCCCAAGACAAATGGTGGGTCTCTGAGTCTTAGAAATTTGTTCTGTATATAGTCTGAATGACTCTGATCATCTGTATGATGTTTTATTGATGCCAAATTTGAAATTATCATAGTATCAATCAGGAAAAAGACATTTTGCATCATTCTGTGATTTGGTAACAATACACTTTGTTTACATGTTTACAGTTGTTTATTTTGAATCAACTTTTTTTCCACTTGAAGATTTTCTGTGTATTTGTAGATACAGTTAAGATTTGATTAGTTGACTTCAGTGTTCAGATCGTACCTTTACAGTGCACTGAGACCTTATGTGTTTTGTGTGTTTGTTTAAAGGGGCATTCCACTCCAGAAGGGAGTATTGTTTCCCAATAGATAATGTGTCAATGAATACATAATCAGCCGAATTTTGTGGAATTCACCTTGGGATGAATTATGTGATGTGTGTTTTATAGAACAATAATGACACTCACTAAACCCATGCAGACCCTACCCATGCATTCCCTATACGCATAGACACTTTGTTTATCGTACATATTTTCGGAATAAATGAGGTACGCTAAGCACACCGAGAAGGCAAATTGCTCATAAGATAGCAAAGAATACAAGAACAAGACGAGATTTCTTAGCGAACCTGAAATTAGTTTTGTAACCTTACCTAAAAGTTTTGCATTGTATTCAGCCATAGGATTAATTCAATTAGAGGGTACTTGGGGAGTTTAGTAGAACATTGAATGCTTTTGAGGCATGTGGAGCAACTGGGTACTTTATCGTGTAATGTGAAGTAGTATGCAGTTATCACTTCCTAAAATTGATATCTATCGGAAAATAACACTCCCGTGTGGAGTGGAATGCCCCTTTAACTACAAGGAAGTATGGAATAACATGTACTGTATGTATGTATGAAGCTTAGTTGCTTACAGGAGCTGATTTTCAAGTCTAGAGGATCTGTCAAATCTAGATTTGTATCTGTATTCAATTTGTTAATGTTTCATGTGAACTTTAAAAAGATATCCCATGCACGGTTTGTAACAAAACTAACTAAATGTTTGCATTACAACCTTTTGGGCTTATTGAAAAGGATGGGGAGTTTTTGTTAAAGCCATTTGTGCAATTTCGTTTTTATTTTAAAGTTATATTTTTTCAGTCAACTTTTTTTAATGTAGACTATTCCCATATTATCATCTCCCTTTATCCTTCCTAGTAGTGGTCGTCAACTGTGTATCATGTGTACATCAAACAACATTGTGTCAATGCAACTAATTTTAATAAGTTTGTGTATCATTCAAAACTGATACTGTAACAGTATATACAGATCTGTAGAGTTAAAACTGATACATGTACATTTTACTGGTTGGATAAGTCTTCAGCATTGCCAAATCGTGTAACAGTTTTGTTCTTGTTGCCAAAATGTTTCAAAAATAAGTTGCACATTCTGGATCAAAGTTGAACTGTAATTTCCAACACAGATTTTCGACTATCCAACTTCAGTCTTTGTCAAGGAATAGGCAATCCAGTGCGTCTGTGACCTCATATTATGCACCAGATAGAACACCTGACCCAGGGATCATGAGCAGTGGATCATAAGTTGCAGAAAGTCTGTGGCGCCCCCCGTTCCATGACAAAGACTGAAGTTGAACGGTCTAAAATCTGGGTAAGTCCAAATTACATTACATTTTGACCCAGAATGACTGTGTGAAGTTACTCTGTACATTGTTGATAGATGGCCATACCTGCCGGTATTTCCTTAAGCCTTTGTTCTTATTTTCTGTATGTACAAAGTAGCATTTGGGTGCCAATTTCTATGATATAATGTTTTTTGAAGCTACTTAATAACTACATAACAGCTACATAATGTTGCTACTTTTAGGCTTCTGATATCAATGCTGATCTTAACTGTCGTTTGCTTCGAGTAAATTTTCTAACATTTGCGAGGCAGCTGCCACAGACCGATTCTAGTTCATGTTTGTTCTGTGTTGAAATAAAGCAGACAAAAATCTTCTGTTATACCAACGTTGTGTCTATTTATTGCTACATAATCTATCGGAAAGTGACAACCCTTCTGTTGTTTAGGGCTTCTTTTAGTTACAGGGGCAACTTAAGCTTGTTTGTTTTCTTTGTAAACTATATAATAAGACGTATACAGTTTATACAATATTGGACTCTGAAAACTTTAAAAGGTTTTACCGTGAGAGTGCAAAACAAATGATACTAGTTCTGTTAGCCTGGTAACCGTGCCATCGGGAGCTCGTCACTATCCCTACGGTGCCAGGAGTGTGGCCCGCCCGCCCAGTTCTTTAGCGTACGCCGGGGAATTTGTATGCGATTGGTTTCGAATACATCGCTCAAGGACGATATCTCGAAAGGCCGGCTAAAACGACAGGCATTCTGTATGCTTAACAGACTGGGACCGGTAGAACACCCCTAGCTAACCAGTGAAGCATAGTGAAGAACACTTTATCTCTAAAGTAAGAGGCTGTTAAAGCGGATTTGATCAGACATCTAGTACAGTATGACCTCTGAACCCCATACAACCTGTTTGATTCCGCCCCAGAGGCTTCGTCCAAAACAAGTTGTCGATAACGCACCCCGTTTACCGTTAAAGATTACTGTGTGGTGAAGGCCTAGAACTTCCCTTTTCAGCTTTGGAGTTTAATTTGTAGACTCAGAGCTCTGGAGAGACTTAAATTTGTTGGAATGAAACTAGGAGAACACCTCTTTTGCTCCTCTTTTGTACCTACACCTGATGACGTCACGTGATTGCTATTTAAATATGGCCGCCGATGACTGAGTGTCTCTTTGGACCAGGTGAAGTCTCGTTTTGTATTCGGTGATTTTCTTACTATATCTTAAAGATAATAGATGTACTAAGACAAATTACAGCTGGGGGCTTAGATAGTTAAAGGCTTTTTTTTACGTTAAGGGAAGAATTATGACTAAACGTACTACGTGTTTTCTGCATAGAACACCAACTAACCTTAACTGCTACGTGTAACTTGTCTATGATATGTGATATCAAGGTAGGTCTACAGTTACTCGCACTTGGTTCTAAGCCTAATTATGTATAATCTACAGTTACACTTTGCAGCGCTCTACGGCTAGGGTCGTTGACATCCGGGGCCCCGTCTTGCTTCTCCCTTTCTCCAAGTTATATAGATCGTGTCTTAAATTGTGCTTCATGAAAAAATCCTTGATAAGGCTTTGTACGATTGACTTTATTCGGATTCAAGATTGAATGTTATCAGAACACGAGAATGCCCTTATCCTTAGTCCAAACGTTGCCAACATAACAGCAGATGGAACGCTGGTCTGACTGCAATTTTATATTTCCCCTATTCAACTTACTGCGATCTCGTCGATATGTATGTGCGGCTAGTGTGTTTTGATAAAAAAATCGTATGTAAAAGTATAACATGGTTATTCCATAGATAAATGGTTCACAAACACAATGTATAGACGGCAAAATGTTTATGGTGTAGACTGGTGAGAACTCATAAAAGAATTTGCTAGGTCTCTTGGGTTTTGCTGTATCTTGACTTTTGCAATCAAACTTTGATTTATCTTATATTATGCTTACAGAACCTGAACACTCACAACAGTAAAGATGGCTGCAGTTAGACGTAGACATTTCCCATCGGATGACCTCGTCCCAAATTTTGACACAGCTTCGGAGGAAGAGGACAATCACAACGAGAATCATTGCCACAGTAACGAGAACCACGGATCCTCCCTAGCCAAGGGGCTAATGCAGCTCTACAAAAATGAGGAACTCTGCGACGTTACGTTAGACGTACAGGGGCAGAAGTTTCCCTGTCATCGTAACGTCCTGGCCGCTTCTGTACCGTACTTCCACGTGATGTTCACTTCGGGTCTGAGCGAGACAAATCAGGATGTCATACCTCTACAAGGAGTGACTGCGCCTGCCATCGCACAAATTATAGACTACATATACTCAGGGAAGGTTTGCTTATCGCCTACTCATACACTGGACATTCTGAGCGCAGCAAACTTGTTCCAGATGGCTGAACTGTGCGATGCGTGTTGCCAGTATCTCTCACAGCATCTCACTACTGAGTCGTGTCTAGATGTATTTATACTGGCAAAGCTGTTCGAATATCCTGATCTTCGCGACAGTGCCTTAAGATTTATTGGGGAATATTTCTTAGATATTTCCTGCTCTGAGAGTTTCTTGGCGCTTTCCGTGGACGCTGTTGTAGACATTGTCTCTTCTAGTGGTCTCTGGGTCTTACACGAGGAACAGACACTTGAAGCTGCGTTAAGGTGGCTGAATCATCTTAAGGAAAGGGAAGACGCTGCGGTAGAAGTTCTTAAGAACATCAGGTATCCCCTTTTGCAACCAGAATGCCTTACTAATCTCATTCAGGATGAGAACAACTTCTTTAAGTCAAAAGAATTGCAAGAGTTGGTCAAGAGTGCACTATGTGTCCATGGCAACCAAACTCTCAATGGTTGCCATGACGATGCAGCATCAGGTGTCGTCAGTTACCATAGCGACATTGACGTCACGTCAAACGCTATCCCACGGGAAGGCATGCAGGACAGAGAGATGATCGTCTTTGTGGGTTCCGACCACGTTCCGAACAATTGCTTCGTCCCCGAAGACCGTCGAGCGTACGCCATGGCTCCACCGCCAGCCTCTGAGGCGTCCCACCCCGCCTGCGTGGCCGCTTCGACCGGGGAGGTCTTCTGGGGTGGAGGCGTATCTGATTATACCGATGTTCACAGTGACATCTACAAGTATAACCATGACACGAACCAATGGAACAGCTGTGCTCACATGCTCACTCCTAGACAGTGCTTTTCTCTATCAGAAGTTGACGGGAAAATCTACGCCACTGGCGGGTTGGGACCGTACAGTCAAGAGCTCCGCGCGTGTAAAGTGTTAGACACTGTGGAATGTTACGACATCGCTAGCGATTCGTGGACTTACGTCGCCTCGATGTCGAAGACGGTATCGGACCACTGTTCGGTGTCTCTCAGCGGAGTTGTGTGTGTTCTAGGCGGTGAGATACCCGGCGCGGGCAGCACAAACGCTGTCATGGCTTACAGTCCCGACAAGGACGCCTGGTGCGAGTGGCCGCCAATGTACGAACGACGACAACTCCCGTGCGCTACAGTCATCAACAATCGCATCTACGTAGCAGGCGGGTACCTACATCTTTACAAGGGACTCTCTTCTATCGAAGTGTTCAACCCCGACGTTCAGCAATGGCATATCATCCGCGGAGAGGAAAACCCCATCGCTCAACACATCGACGGCATCCTGACGGTTAACGATCACATCTACCTGTGTGCGGACCGCAGAGTCACAGCTCGTCGGGAGTTTACACACATCTACTTGTACAGCTACAACGTTTTCGATAAGGTTTTGGTGGTTAAGGAAGGGGAGTTGGAGAGGGACATACGGCGGAGCTCATCCATTGCAGTCAAGGCAAAGTTAAACCCTCTAAAATTGAAACTGTTTGCACGAAATCTTACACACTGACGTCTGACGCAGCACATTTGATACATCTAAAATTTTACGGCTCTTAGTGGTAAATGTGCAGATGTTGGCACACTGCTACATCAAATAAATCTGTAGGTGTTTTGGGCACCCTTTTTGACAGATTAGCCGTGAGGCTCGGTGGGCGTCACTCCACCGTCATTGTGGGTATATCGATCGTGTAAAGTGTCTTTCTCAAGGGCACACGGTCGGGGCATGGCAAGTATCGAACTAGGGATCCTACTGATTTCGACTCTAACGCTGTAACCGTTGCGCCACACAGACCCCACATATTTGAGACATAATCAGCAATTAAGCCCATGTCACATATGACCGACAAGGACCTTCTCTTAACCATGGTTTGGAGTTGGTCGTGACCAAGGTAAAACTCTTCTGACCAACCGACTATAAATTTTGAATTATCGATGTCGAGAAATTCATACATTATGCTTGGATGCGACCAGAGGAGCACACGGGAGCCAGTGTAGAATAAATTGGATTCCAGACTACTGCTAACCCTGCGCTGACATTGGTTGGGCATTTGTCGTGGCAAAGTCGTGTTAAGGTCCTGCATGTGTGACAGGGGCTTTATCGAGAAGAATTAGCTACAATGTATATGTTTGAAACTTTGAATCGACAGGCTTTGCATGCAATGTTACATGTGGTGCTGCTATTCAAATTCACAAGGACATTGTAACCAAAGTGCCTTAAATGTGGACAGTAGATATCATTTTGCAGATAAAATTGGGTTCTTACTATATGCTAGAGATACGGTGATTATACATGTATTGGTGGATACAATATTGCGGTGCTATAAAATCAAATATCAGAGTATAAACAGGGTTCGACATATCATTGTGGCGCCCTATCTATATATGTACAGTTTTTAGGCGAAGTCTCGAGCTCATATCTTTAAAAAATAAGTAGGATTTGGGACATTGTGGTATATGGTGATGACTAAATAAAACATTTGAAATAAAAATCGTACGCATCTGACACCACTGAATGGTGTTGCGGTTTTGTTTTTGGTGTGTGTGTGTGCGTGTGTATGTGTGTTTGCTCGACAAGATTTTTGTAGTCAGCATAATTTAAGAACCTCTTGATGGATAACGATGATATTTGGTATGATATTTGGGGAGACAAAGGCCAAGGCCCCCTGGTACGTGGCCTTAGTACTGCAGCAGATCTAGAACTTCATTTTTTTGTATCTTTTGACCTGCGCATGCTATATATGATCTTGCTTTTTTGGTGGCAAATAGATTGTGGTATAAGGGAGAAGTGGTGTATGTTTGGGCTCCCTAGCAGCTTGCTGTGGAACTGCAAGGGAATTTTTTATTTGTTGGCTTGTTTCGCGTAACCGGTAAACCGCATTTAGGCACAACACACGTTTTTTTAATGTAAACTACGTACATACGAGCTGCCATGTACTACCGGACTGTAAGGCCTTATAGTTATACACTCACATCAGGATGAACCCAAACTCTTTTAGACAAGTGCGACGGGTTCTTTTCTTAGTAATGTTTAAAATTTAGCTTGAAATGTGTTTGTACAATGTTGTGTGATAAAGGTTTGACGTTGTATCTTGAATTATTCATGTGTTACAAAGGATAGTCTAGCCACCGAATAATGATGACTCCGTGGATATAATTAGTGTTGGCATGCTAGATGTGCTTCCGACTTAAGCAACGGAGGGGAACGACAAAAGGCACAGTCGCCGGGAGCTTCACTCGCGACTGGTCGCTTTGCGTATCTGGATCGGATTCTGCCATTCGTGAAGACTACTGGACACGTTTGTAGACTATATTTCTCTGGCGGAACAGCGATGTCTACAGGTGGCACCTAGGACATAGGTTTGGCTACAACTTTTGTACCCGCTTCTTTATAGCAACTCAGTTTATAATCCTATAGCCTATGATATGAGGAAGCGGCATTTTGGCTTATTCTTTACACGGTGGAAAAATAGCTTGTGAACTCTAATTAGGCAGCAATACGGCCAGTATTCTATTAATTACTGCGTGAATTTCAGAAATAGTCTGAGGTACGCATGTCCCAGCGCTCTGTCCGAGGTATTAGGGTAGTTTTTCAGGCGAGAGATATACACTACTTAAGGGGTTTATTTGTCCCGTTTAGGGAAACATTACAGAAACTTTTCTAAAACGTCAGACCCGTGTTTTCGCCAACTAGAACATGTGTCACAAGCCGCTAAAAATGGGGCAACCCTACTTTTTTACCGTTGCAGGGCTTTCCCGATTTTACACTTACCGATTCAAACATGAACATTAACGTTGTGCTAGAGAGTCGTGTAAAGCAGTTAGATAGACGTGACTGACACCTTAGTTTCTTTTGTTTCCTTTCTTTCACCGTGTCTGCCAAGGAAGCTACGTTGTCGGCACCGTTTGTAAGAACACGATTGTGTTTGTGGACAGCATAGCTGGAGGCGGTGTCTATGTAAGTGGTTTATATGAATGAATGAATGAAGACCTTTATTGTACATTCATACCCACTGGGTTTAGTACAGGTCACAACAAATGATACAACATGATATAATGATACAATGAATCTACACTACTCAAGGATCGTATTCTACTGCGTACATTCGGCTTCTTCTCGTTTCTTTGTGATATTGAAAATGTAAGAACAGATATGCTTTATAAGTAAAGGCTTGTCTAGATTCATAAGGAATATAAATTTGTCTATATTACTTAGTTGTATGAAGTGGGGGAACATGGATTCTATTAGTCTGTAGAGTTCAGCTCTCTCTTTCTTGTACAAACTACATTCTACTACAAAATGATGTTCGTCTTCTAACTTATCTAGATTGCAGTATCTACATATTCGTTGTTCTAGAGGAGTGCGGTTATGTCTTCCGGTTTCGATGTGTAATTTGTGGCAACTGACTCGTAGTTTTGTGACGGCCGTCCTGTGCCGAATATTGTCAATATCCAGGTATTGTTCCACATTATAAGTGGACTTGAACAGTCTGTAAGACCTCAATTTGTTTTTAGCGGATCCACCTTTGTTTATATGGCATTTGGTAAAAACTTATGGGCAACTTCGACTTTTTCAAGTAACATGTATTCAGCCAACTAACGCCCAACTGTCCAGCAAACAGACATAGTAGTCTCAAACATCCCGCCATCCTGCAATACATAACTCCGTTAACGGTTACAATTGAAACTCTGTTTGACTATTGCACATATCAGTCAAGCAGAAATACTAAATGTGCTTTTGATGCTACAAAGTGCACACCTGTGCTTAATCCTCAAACAATATTCAGGCTTTGCTACCAGTTCTGTTTGTTCGAAGTTACCATGGAGACACCATGATAACGCACGTCATGTTTCGATTATATTTGAGGGAAATGCAAATAAACCTTTAACAAACATTTCGGTAAAGAGTTTTTTCTTGTGTGTTTTGAGTTTTGTGTGCGGGGGGGGGCGCATTTTTAGTAGTTTGTCACTACGTTCAGTGCAGGGAGGTCATTGGTTTCTTTCTTCATTCCGCGGTCGACTGGTCGATGTTTTGATGGTTTTGATGAAAAATAAAATTGATGAATTGTAAAGATACGACTTACTGGTCTTCGTAACAGATAATCTGCTAATTTTCTACCATATTCTGATGGACAGGGCTGTGGGTACGTACTTTATCTTTCCTATAACATAGTATACTTTCAGTACTAGTCCTCATATTACTGAGCTGCATAAATGACAATTAACATGGTATTCATTGCATATCCTTCGCCCAACATGGACTAAATGCTTTGAGTTAACCATAACTTTTCAAAAGTGTAGAGAGTTTTTAAAAGCTACATTCATCTACACTTACAGTCTCTTATCTCTTCTCTTCTTAACAGAGTTTCCCCATTACATCCTAGTTGTTAGATGACATAATATTAATAGAATTTTGTCCTTTATCAAATGTCCTTTATGGTCTAGTTGAATCACTTACGAGAGATTTGCGCATACACATACAATCATATACACTCAGCATCCTAAAACAAAATGTACTTCATTTTCTACATATTGTTACAAAATGCACATATTCTATCCTTTAGATGAGTCTGGTACGAAAAAAAACTCTGGTTGTATCTACCAGCTTCAATTTGCGGTGGATAATCACTACCCCTCCTTAACCTGAAAACAAGACTTTTAGCCAGGGCCGGCAGAGAATTTGCTCCGCAGCCAAGGCAATTCCTCCCAAGGACCTTAGATAAGCACTCCGAGGCTGAGTCGTGCAGGGAGGGAGTTTGGCGGCCAAGTAACTAATCCTCAATTGTGTCCTTAAGCCACAAGCTTAAGGAAACCTGTACAGCTCTGAATTATTAAAATGCACCACAGAGATATTAATACCTGAGGATTGAAAATGGGCGGTTTTAATTTTCCTAATGGATACTACAAAGCCCTAGTAACAAAGGAGTGAGAGACAACTCGCTATTTCATAAGAAGTCGCGATTGAAGTCTTCTATATATTATTGCACTGTTCAATTGAGGAGGGGCACGGTAGTAGAGACCTACGAGCTCACGCTCACAATACGCTGGGTTTTGCCACGCAAAGAAATGAATGAATGAATGAATGAATGAATGAATGAATGAATGAATGAATGAATGAATGAATGAATGAATGAATGAATGAATGAATGAATGAATGAATGAATGAATGAATGAAAATAAAGAATGAATGAATTAATGTTTATTCAACGTGTTTTTCGACCGCTATATTTGTACCCCACACTCACACACAAACACACACACACACACACACGTACACACACACACACACACACACACACACACACACACACACACACACACACACACACACACACACACACACACACACACTTTAATATATGCTTGTAACTAGTGAAATACGATATATGCAGTAGAGCCACCCACCCCAATTACATTGACATACTTTCGTACAATGTACCTGTACGCGTCGGGCGTGGCATAACTGGTAGAGCGTTCGACTCGGAATCTAGAGGTTCTGAGTTCGATCCCCACCGTGCCCCATGACGTTGTGCCCTTGGGAAAGGAACTTTACACGGCATTCCTCACTTTACCCAGGTGTAAAAATTGGTACCTGACTTCGTCGGGGAGGTAAAAGACTACCTTTACCTTCTGTCTGTACCGTGTATGTGGCACTGTTAATATAAGTTACAAAAACTTGAGTGCAGTGCCACATTGTCCTCGTCTGTCCAAAAAGCAAATAGAAAAAAAATGTACCTGTACAATATGTTTCGTGAACTACGCGGACACCAAGGCTGTGCGTCTCAACTGGTAATAAGTGAGGTATAACGACGCATAATAGATTGGATTACACTGGCAGGTAGCAACAAAAGAACATATGCAGTAGGAAAATTGGATAGACAAACAACAAACGTGCGTGCAATATTGCCGCTGTTGATAGATGGCGATACTAACCTAGGACTATCTTCAGAGCTAACATGATGCCCCTCCCCCCACGCGCTCACGCGCAGGCAGACTTACACAGGAAGAGAGACATGGAGAGAGACATAGACATAGACATAGACTCACTCACAGTCATACGCACATTCACACAAACACACGCAGGCCCATACACGCAAACACCAGTATATACACGCGCGCATACGCACGCACGCACACACACACACACACACACACACACACACACACACACACACACAAACTGCAACGAATTATAGTCTTATCAACCAATAACTCGAAGAAGGCAGGTTGAATGTGGCTTCACAATCACATCTTGTTCCCATTGACCAGACTTAACATGTTCAATCTTAATTTTACTCCTCCTGTAGGACATCAGCAGCCATGCTGTCTACATACCTGACCCTCGTGACTGTCCTACTGGGCCAGGCACATCCCAGTCATGCCGGTAAGCTCCTGAACGCTTCCTTACACCATCAGGAGCTAGCAGTGTAGAAATCAACTTAAACCTTTTGATAAAATTCACAATTTCAGTAGTTATTATTTTGAAGAGTAGGGTGAGAAACTGAGGAAGAATTTGGACGTGCATTTGGCATCATATCTCTTCCTTCTCACGGTTTAAACAAAAAGTTTGCTTGTATCATTGAGGATTATTGTGTCCGATTTACATTGCATACTCAGCCAAAAAAAAATTCCTACAAAAGGATTGAAAACTTTTGAGCACCGAGAGAAACTGTCTACACTTGAATGAAGACTTTCCTAAACACAATCCTCAACATGTGTCTAAAACCAAAAGAAATCCCCACAACAGGATTCCGGTCTCTTTTGAGAGTGTCTTCGAGTGAATAGATACTCTTCTTTTCCCATTCTTTTCTCCAGATGCATGGCTAACTCGGGACTCGTGGTGGATTGTGGACGCGAACGGTGATGGCAACGATGCCGCCAAAGCGATAGACATGAAAACTGGATCCTATTGGAACCCCATGAATCTGGCTCGGTACTACAACAACTGGTACATCGTTCTCGATCTCGCGCAGCCGTACACCCTCACCCGCATCGCAGTAACCTCGTACGGCGACACCACGCACGATGTCCAAGCCTTCAAGTTGCAAAAGTCACCACTAGTTTCGACTCCGTACGACTGGGAAGACGTCGTGACCGTCTCTAACGTGGAGGGAGGGACGCGTCGGCGTCAGGAGTTCGGCGGGTTCCATGGAACAGCGCAGTACTGGAAGTTCGTGGTCACTCGGACCCACTCGGGTTTTCAGCCATGGTTGCGTGATCTGGACCTGTACGGAATCGCATTGGGTAATTGTTAGACTGTGTTTGTAAAGGTGGTATCTCACTGTACTTGCGTCAAGCTTGCGTCACTGCGGGATTAGTTCACTGCGTCACCGATTCTTTATAATCAAGATATTGCATAATACATAAAAGTATGACTAAGAAGACGACAAAATACACAAAAAAGTAAGAAAATCCGTTCTTTATCTCTGAAATTCGTTGAGTACCTTTTGAGTACCCCGCAGCGTGACGCAAGTGCAGTGAGATACCGCCTTCAGAATCAGAAGAAGAAAAAAACTTAATGGCAAGAAATTGTAAAATAGGTACAATCTATAGCAACGTGTACACTCGCACACACTCAGCCATGGTTGAATTATCTGGATCTATACGGTATCGCATTGGGTGAGTTAGACTCAGAGTCTGGTTAGAATCAGAAGAAGAAGAACTTTATTGCACGACAATTTTAATGGGTACAATGAATGGCAACTTGTACACACTTCGGTTTTCAGCCATGATGGTTGAATGATCTGGACCTGTACGGAATCGCATTGGGTGATTCAAGTGAAATACAATGTTCGATTGTTAGAATCAGAAGAACTCTATTGTACGACAATTTTAATAGGTACAATGTATGGCAACTTGTACATACATGGCAGAAGAACCTACATGTACATAGTTAATACCTATGTATTAGAGTTGCTATGTAATTAGGAAGGATGATTCAGTTATCAAAATGCATCTTCAACAGTCCCTGCCAGAAATGCCAGAACAAATGGGAAAAATAGCCTGGGTACCATCCGGATAGTAGTTCGCTCCGGCATTTACTATACTGTAACACTACATTTAGTCGCTTCTCGCTCCGACTTTTATTACATACCATATACAGTCGTTTCTCTGCTAGTCTTGTATAGCAAAGCGAACATATGAGCGAACTTTACCCGGATGGTACCCAGGGTACGGAATAAAGAGAATTAGAATGATTTATTTTGTAAAACTAAAAGAAATGTAAAAAGAAATTTCCTTGTCGACATTGGAAATAGAAACACCACGTGTACTGTAAAACTAAAACTAAAACCTAAATTAGGCTTTAAAATCAATCACACAATATATGAGGAATGGATAACAATCTGTCTTACCATTGTCTTACCAGGCCCAGGAAAATGCTTCAGAAGCCTGACCTTTCCGGAGCCGCGGTCAGTAGGTAACTACGCCCGGCTGAACGTCACCATGCCTGCCGGGCTCACCGCTCTGACCGCCTGTGTACAACTCCGCACCACCAACACAGCTGGACATGCGGTGTTCAGCTACGCAACTCGAGATAGTGACAACGAGATTCTGCTGCTTAGCACTGGCGGTTCGTCTTACAAGGTATCGCGTCATATGATGAAGATTTTCCAAAAACCAGCTTTTTACTCTGGACCCCGCGACAGCACATTTGTTGAGTCAACTGTTTTGCATTGCGATTTCTGCAGCATTGAAGCTTAAGTTTGCACAAATATTTCACATAATGAATTGAAGTTTAAACCAGCACTGATGCCATTATCTGTCTACGTGCCTTAAATTTGTTTATTTGATCTAACCAAGCAGGATTGTTTTTATTTCAGCTCTATATCGCTAATAAGATCAAGGAGACTATTCTCAACATCCATGACGGTAAATGCCACATGGTGTGTTGTGCATGGGCAAGTCATGAGGGACGGTGGGGTATCTACGTGGATGGAACAGAGATCGGCTCTGGTTCTGGATTGGCCACAGGTCACGTGATTGGCACCCCAGGGGTGTGGGTTCTTGCCCAAGAACAGGACTCCAGGGGAGGTGATTTCGACGCTGCACAGGCGAGTTATTACAAATGATAACACTGGAATAGATGGAGTTTGGGCCCTTAATCTTCTGTATCAGCTTATCATAAACTCGGAGTCAAACCAGTCAGATTGCTGTTTATGAGCCGTGTTTATTTATTGACCTATGGTTTACTGAAGTATTATGTCACAAAGTACTTCTATACAGATTACAGCAAGTCTACAGATACCAATGTGACTAAGTTGCAGATATGTCAGGATCATATCAGGTCTAGTTACAACGCGGGAATGATGGGGAACTAGGTGTACTACATTCTATATACAATCTACAACTTACAGAGAGACTAACCAACATGAACATATACCTGATGAGCTCAAGGCCACGACTCGACTTAGTTCAATACAACTGCTAAGGTCAACTGAGGCGGCAATGGCTACTCTCAATAACCAATCAGAGCTCACTTATCCAGTGATCTATAAACTGACCTATTTTCCATCTTCTGCGCAGGCGTACAGCGGCGACCTGTCGTGCTTTAACGTGTGGGACCGTTTCCTAACGGCGACAGAGACTGTTGATCTCCGACAGGGTAACGTGTTCGACTGGTCCAGTAGCGCATGGACACTGCACGGGGATGTGGCATACAGCGATAACTTATGCGGTAAGGCCCCCTTTCCACTAGACGGGCGATCGCGAGGCGCTCTCAATGCGATCTAAATAGGATATGTGTAACCTTCGCTTTCATACTGGGAATATCATACAAAACGTAAAAGTGTGACTTAAGAGAGAACAAAACACAGAAAGTGTAAGAAGATTCGTTTCTTTTCTATACAACTCGTTGAGCGATATATCAAATTTTAGGTCGCAGAGAGCGCGCGGCGAGAGCGCCGTCCTATAGGAAAGGGGGTATCTGCGCCGTCGACTGTGTAGACTGTCGATACATTTGTTTATATACTTAGGATTCACCACAAAACAAGGCACAAGGAGCCACCCATACGTTTTGGGTTACTATACTGGTTTGTGACGACAGGTGTTTGTTTACTTTTGGTTTGAAAACTTTGAGATGTGTACCCACGGGGAAGCAATCCCATGCTTGCTCCATTGTCCCAAGCTTGTTCCATAATGACGTAGTCTAGAAAGGAATCTATCGGCGTGGAACTTCCTGTTAAGAGGTGGTTTATGGAGGAAGAAGGGATGATTTGTTTCAGCGACAATTTATGCGATAAACGTAGCTAATGATGTAGACTACTTTTTTCGTATTTTCCTCTTCGATTTTGGAAGATATACTCATTAGTATCCGTTTCCCACATTTTCTTTGCAATTTTTACGTCAAATGTTGCTCATTTAGCTCCATTTTTGTGTGATGTATGGTCGGATTTTTTTTGGAATTGTACGAAAATTGATGCCATCCATTGGATCAAGCCAGTGTGGCCTAAGGAACGGAATAAATACCTGACTAAGGAATAGAAATTTTATTCAACATGATTCATTCATGTTGATATCATGATATCACTGTTAAGTAGTGTAACATTTCGTGTCTGGAACAGATGTCAATGTGGCTCAGGGGAAGCCGGCGTTCCAAACAAGCACTGCACATGCACATGGTGCGGTTGCCAGCCGTGCCGTAGACGGGAACACCGATGGCATCTTTAGCGCTGGCTCCTGTACTCACACCAACAGAGAAGCTAACCCCAGCTGGTGGGTGGATCTTGGTCGATCGTATATGGTTGACAGGTATGTGTAGTACATGTTGTGTTTTCCAAACCGGGGCCCAGCCGGGCATGATATAAAAAACACGAAAATAGTACACAGAACGTAAAAAGAAGAGTTAACGTGGCATGCTTTGTGTATATTCCTTGGTATACATTTTTTATTTTTCGTCTCCTAAAACAGCCCGACCGGGACCGATTTGGAAATGTTTCCTAAACATTGCCTATTTGTATATTTCTGTATCTATCTATCTATAAAGCTCCTTGATCTATCTATCTATCTATCTATCTAGCTGTCTCTCTATCTATTGTGTCCCGATACCGCGTGAGGAAGTTTGGCAGCCGGACGGGCAG